>NW_008662396.1:28121-28330 GCF_000695815.1 Acanthisitta chloris
GGGAATTTCCGTCCCTAACCCCGTTAACCAGACCCGATCCCACGTGCCGTGGCGCGGATTCCCTGTCTCCCTGCTCTCCTCCGGGTGACTGTTAACCCTGCTCTGCCCAACGCATTCTCGTTCCGAGGACGGTGCCGCGCCCGGACCCCAGCGCCGGCAATCCCGCGGGGAACACTGCCCGGACCCCAGTGCCGGCAATCCCCCGGGGA
>NW_008662397.1:0-4035 GCF_000695815.1 Acanthisitta chloris
GGGGCTCGTTCGTCGATGAAAAAGAGGAAAATCCCTTTATAAAGGAGGAGGGTTGAGTGGGGTGAGAGGAAAGCGTCCGTCAGAGCTGGGGGGAGGAAGGGGGAAAGACGTCAGAGTGCTAAGGGACGTCGGGGGGGAAGTGAGGATGACTAAAGGGAGGCTGATGGTCGTGTCATGGCAGGGAAGAGGGGTTAGGCAGGGAAATTGGGGTGAGGAAACAAAAGGGAATGAGGGGAGATAGGAATGAACAGGAGCATGCCAAACCAGTGGGAAAGAGGAAGAAAAGAAAGGGCAGATCGAAAGAGACATGCTGAAAAGAGAGGCAGAGGAAGGGGAGAGGGCAGAGGTAGGGAGAGGGAAGATGAGCTCTCTGCTCTCCTTGCCCTTCCTGGAACATTTCCCACATCTCCCTTGGACCTAGCATTGAGCAAGCACCAAGCCAAGGCATGTCTGTGTGAGGCTGGTCAGGACCATACTTCCCCATAGCTCCCTTCTAAAACTAGTTGAACAATCATTGACATTTCCCAGGTGCAGGACAGCTAGTTCTTGGGGAGTCTCCCTTTTTTTTTCCCTGTGCCTTTTATTAACCTCACCTGCAAAGCTGTGGTAATGCCAGCTATCCTGTGACAGGACTCTTGCTTTTTGTCTCCAAATGATGCTGGACAATGAGCCTCCAAGTGTTGAGAATAAGGGTACACGTGCAAACAGGACCCACACGTGCCCTTGCCCCAGTTTTTACTAAGGGAAGATCATGCTGAGTTGTAGCAGTCTCTGTCAGCTCTTGAGGGACAGATAACATGGGCCATTGGCTCATGCAGGTTGAAAAGTTGAAATAAAAAGCCCACAGGAGTACAGAACTTCTATTGGCAAAAGAACTAATTTAAAGCAGAAAATATAAAATCATTCTAGACTCAGGAGGAAAACCACAATATGGGAAGATGTAAGATCAGAGAGGAGAAAGGTGGCAAATCAGGAAAGCTCAGCCCACTGCAAGGAATGACCCAAGGGCTGGCACATTCCTGCATAATTGCCAACTGCTTAGCCAGTCTGGCTGGCAGAGAGGCTTCACCTGCCTGCTCACGATCTGCTGAGCACATCACACCACGTTAGCCCCAGCCATTTATTTTGGCCATCATGTGCAAGAAATTATGATTGCATACTCATAAATGGATTGTGTGCATAACACTGCTTGGGTTGAAGAGTCCAAACAAAGGTGGCCAAAGAATGAAAGGTTAGAAATGTTGCTGATTTTTACAACCTGTCTCATGGGTTGTTGAGCTACATTAGTGATGCAATGTTTGCTTTGGGAGTGGCAAGAAGAAACTTCCTCCCAGTAAAAGGCAACTGAGACACATTTGAGACACAAGTGAGCATCAAGGCATCACCTAAACAGAAATCTTGTCATAAGCAAATGCAACCTAAATAATAGGTAGAATTCACACACCTTGGAAATAATATCGAGAATGTCTCAATTAGGGATGAACAAACAAGTTCCAGCAATTAAAACGTGATAGAAAATGCTTGGGTGCTAAAGTGGATGTTCAATTAAATTCACACAAAGTTTTAGTTGTATTTTAGCCTGTTTTTCTCCCGCTTAATACAAAGAAAGAAATCATGACAACACGAAGTATGGCTCAAGTCTGTTCTAGGCAAATTCAAAAATGATTTGCAACCTTCCACCCAATGAATCAAGTGCACTGGCCAAGTTTTACCTTACATGTGTATCCTGTAGTTACTTAACTACAAATGAGTTAAATCACACAATCACTCACGAGGTATTCATTAAGCTATAGGTTCCTTGAGTTGATATGCTTTTGGGTTTGAAACTGCCTTCACCTGGATGTAGCTGAGAAGGACTGAGATAATTATTTTAGTGAATAATAGTGATCTAATAATTTGCCAGCCCTTTGATGCTGAGAAAACCTGGAAAAGAACTACTCACAGACTTGTATCTCTGAGCAGCAGGTATTTGTTTATTCAGGGCTGGGCACAAGGGGGATTGTTCAAACTTGTGCAACCAGGGACAAAATCTTCACAGTTTGTATACATTAAATGTTCATACATATTCATTATTTCCAGGAATGGGTGGGTATTATTATAATTAGTTCTTGGAAATCATTATCATATACTCCTCCTCTGTCTCCTCCTTCCTGCCATCAGTTCCATGGTCCTAGTGGTCGTTCGGTGATCGTGAAGATGAAGTGTCTCCTCTTCCTCAGTACCCTTTGGACACCCTTATTGTGCAACCGTTTACCCCTTTGTACAGTTTTGCATGCCTTGCTGACCTTGCCTCTGTCTTAAACATTTTGATTCTTCATTCCACACCTTATATGGTCTTGGTTTTCCTCCTACTGCCAAGGTTTGAGTCTAGTTAGTTCTACTGTCTTATAGCTAAGGTGCATCGTTTCGCCAACCAAGCCAAAACAATACCATTAGTGAAGCTTCATGTCTGTACTATGCAATCCTTGCTATTTTACTAACTAAGCTGAAGTATTCTTTATGCTTTCAGCTTTAACTGTTCAATTCCTGTTTTCAGTCTACTTCTCGGTATCACCTTCTTTACACATCCACTACTACAGTATCAGGTAATTTTCAGGTAGTGCTTTCTCTTGGGAAAGGAGCCTGCTACACTGGATCCCTGTGTGCATTCTGCCAGCTGCATCCCAACAGCATCCATCACCCACAGCCACACACAAAGCTCATTTCTCTCGATATCTGAGGGTGTGCACAAATGAGTACTGGTAAATTTTTATGGCCCTTGGGAAAAGATGTGCAATGGTGCCAGAGATATTAACTGCAATTGCAAGGCAGATTTCATACTAGTCCTGACCAAATCTATTAAAACTGAGTTTTGTTTATACTTAAGAAAGGGCACAATTTCTAGTGGAAGGTGTCCCTGCCCATGGCAGGGGGATTGGAACTAGATGATCTTTTAGGTCCCTTCCAACCCAAACCATTCTATGATTCTGTGAAGGTTGACATGGACATCTGCATTTACTCACATTTCTCTACACAGCTGTCTAGGAGTCTTTTGTGGAGACAATGGAAGTTAGTTTTCATGTACAATGTCTGTCTTGCCTTCTAAGTTTAGGTGTTGCAATATTTCTAGATGTTTATTTATATGCTTATTTGGACTCCCTCTTGGTAATGGTAAAGATTTTTGCAGTTTTAAACCTATGTCCATCACTGAGACTTTGCTTAGAAAAATGTTGCTCTGGATACAATTCATGGAGCTGATCAAAATATTTGTTTTGGGACAGTTAGGCTAATCTGTTACACAGTTTCTTTTATTTTAATGCTTCCTGCCTTTTGGTCTCTCAGAGGAGTCTGAACAGTAGAAAATGTGAGTGGCACAAACTAAAGTCTAATCACAGTGAACATTTATGTACAGGACTTTAATTCACAGTATTAAAGAAGCCACAGGTTTAAGTCATGGTGTATAACATCTAAGCAAAAAAAATAAATCTTTCTGGCTATATATATAACTTGAGGCAAAATTCTAATTTCTCATAGATTTCTATATTTAAAATTTTTATGGTGTGATTATGCATTTTATAAGATTGAAACCACATTAGATTTCTTTAGGAAAACAACCATCCAACCATTGACTAAACAAACACAGGGTTTTCATGCTCCCTTAATCAAAAAAGCTTCTAGTACAGCTTCATTTAAAGCCTGCACTAAATGCTTTCCTGAGACCGATGCTACAGAAAGATTTATGGTAGAATTATTCTAAAAAAGGACCTCTTGATCAGTTTGTAGCTTTTGGGGTAGTATCCTTCTTAGATTCCTTCTGCAGTTAGTTTATTAATCATGGAGTCCCAAAAGAAATTATCTATCCATTTGCTCAGCAGTTCAATGAAAACCCACCTGGATGAGAACTTTTTTAGAAGTTATATTTCATAGGTATTAACAGCCCCAGTTACTTTGTGGGAAGATACAGCTGCAGTTCTGAGCTTTCTGGATTCCAGACAGTGCAGGTCACTGATGTGACTCTTTGGATAGTAAACTTGATAAAGTGTTAAAGAAAAAGCT
>NW_008662397.1:4075-12867 GCF_000695815.1 Acanthisitta chloris
TTTTTAATACTGCGTCATAGTTTCTGTCAGTTCATAGCATGAAACGAACAAAGAAAGCAAAACAAGAATCTAAAGTTTAGTGCTTAAAAGCACTAGAAAAGCAGAGTTAAGTCTGTGTATGAAATCTTAACTACAGTCCTTTTGTCCATGTACTTTTTGAGTCTTTAACTGCATGATCACATGCTGCTTGCTCCGTAAGATGCCTTCCAGACTCTTCCAGTAAGAGTAAACCTTCACTATTTCTATTTGTATTCCTCATTAACCATGTGGCCTTACAAGTAACACTTTATTCAAACTTTGCAACGAAAACAAAACTGGTGATTTTCTCCAGGTGTTTCTGCAGTGCAAAGTGTTAGCACATCGCAAATGCAGATAATTTTATCTACAGAACACACTAAAGTGGCACTGCTGTACAGATTTATAGACCTGAAATAGAGCTCCAGTCAACCTCTGTCGCTACTTTATGCAAATCTTAGAAGCAACTGGTTTTGAGGGTTGGGTTTTTTCCCCCTGAAATTCAGAAGAAAAGAAAATCAATATTCAATCTAAGTCTGACATCTGGCATGAAAAATTTCAGCTTGTAGCCTGGTGCCTGGCAAAGTTGTATGCAATTAAAAGTAAGCCTTTTATTGTGAGAAATTTCAGGGAAATCTTAACTCCTTTTGTCCATGTACTTTTTGAGTCTTTAACTGCATGATCACATGCTGCTTGCTCCGTAAGATGCCTTCCAGACTCTTCCAGTAAGCTTTTTGAGTCTTTAACTGCATGATCACATGCTGCTTGCTCCGTAAGATGCCTTCCAGACTCTTCCAGTAAGAATTTTTGAGTCTTTAACTGCATGAGCACATGCTACTTGCTCCCTGAGATGCCTTCCAGACTCTTCCAGTAAGAGTAAACCTTCACTATTTCTACTTGTACTCCTCATTAACCATGTGGCCTTACAAGTAACACTTTATTCAAACTTTGCAACGAAAACAAAACTGGTGATTTTCTCCAGGTGTTTCTGCAGTGCAAAGTGTTAGCACATCGCAAATGCAGATAATTTTATCTACAGAACACACTAAGGTGGCACTTCTGTACAGATTTATAGACCTGAAATAGAGCTCCAGTCAACCTCTGTCGCTACTTTATGCAAATCTTAGAAGCAACTGGTTTTGAGGGTTGGGTTTTTTCCCCCTGAAATTCAGAAGAAAAGAAAATCAATATTCAATCTAAGTCTGACATCTGGCATGAAAAATTTCAGCTTGTAGCCTGGTGCCTGGCAAAGTTGTATGCAATTAAAAGTAAGCCTTTTATTGTGAGAAATTTCAGGCACCCTGAACTGAACTAGCTCTTGAACACCTGTTGTAAGAAAGCTGTCATAAACAATTTGAAATTAAGGGAGAGAAAGAGAAAATAGAGAGTGTTCAGTTTTTTCCTTCTCTGATACCATCTGTATTGCATTATTCCTGTTGTATTTTAGTGCAAATAAAATGAATCAGATTGAAGATATACATTGCTTTGTGGTGACCTGTTATATTTGAATTTTAGGAACTGCAGTGACAGGACAAGGGGTAATGGATTCAAACTGAAGGAGGGAAAGTCTAGGTTGGATGTGAAAAAAAAAGTTTTTCCCTGCGAGGGTGGTGAGACACTGGCACAGGTTGCCCAGGGAGGCTGTGGCTGCCCCAACCCTGGCAGTGTTCAAGGCCAGGCTGGATGAGCCTTGAGCAACCTGATCTAGTGAGGAGGTGTCCCTTGCCAGGGCAGGGGGTTGGGACTAGATCTGCAAGCTCCATTCCAACCCCAGAATTCTATGATTCTATGAACTATACTGAGCACAGGAATAAATTTAAGCAAAAGAGGAAGCCAAGTATTAATATAATTATTGAATATTATACTGCCAGTTGTTCCCACAGGACAGTGACGTCAAAGCTCCATTGCAATAAGTGCTACACAAACATAGTGAAAATACAGTATATAAAGTGAAGACCCTGATGCAGAATCTACATATTTTCTTTAGGTTTTTCTGTATTGTTGATCAGCTCCACTGAACAAGAAAAGTAAGCAAAATAACTCTAGCAAAAAAACCCTATAATGCAAATTAGAGATTTTTAATACAGGACATAATGCAAAATTGCTATTTGGCAAGTTATTTGGAAGTAGTGCTTGTTGTAATTCCTCTCTTCTCTTCCACTCTACTCTGCTCTCGTGAGACCCCACCTGGAATACTGCACACAGTTCTGGTGTTCTCAGCTTAAGAAGGATATGGAACTGTTGGAGCAAGTCCAGAGGAGGCCACAAAGTTGCTAAGAGCACTGGAGCATCTCCCCTATGAGGACAGGCTGAGGGAGTTGGGGCTGTTCAGCCTGGAGAAGAGAAGGTTGTGTGGAGACCTCAGAGCAACTTTAAAATATCTGAAGGGCCTACAAGGAGCTGGAGAGGGACTCTGTGTTAGGAACTGCAATGATAGGACAAGGGGTAATGGGCTCAAACTGAAGGAGGGAAAGTCTAGGTTGGATATTAGAAAAACATTTTTGACTGCAAGGGTGGTGAGACACCGGCACAGGTTGCCCAGGGAGGCTGTGGCTGCCCCAACCCTGGCAAAAAATGAGCCTTGAGCAACCTGATGTAGTGAGGAGGTGTCCCTGCCCAGGGCAGGGGGTTGGGGCTAGATGATCTATAAGGTCCATTCCAACCCTTAAATTCTATGATTCTATGATTATTTTGATTTTTTAAAAACGCAGTGAATTAGTATAAATAAAGGGGAATAGGTACACCAGGGATCCACCTTTCTTTAAATGCCGTGAATGAAATGAGATCAAGTTGATTAAAATGCTTATTGGATTTCTGGGGAGATGTGTTCCTGAGCTATAAATCTGTCTGAATGGAGACCCACCATCTATCAAGCTTACTGCAAAGGGCCTTTGAACTGGTGAACAGCTGGCATAGGAACACCCTCAGCCAGGATAGCATCTCTACCATGTATAATTCACATTGTATGACAACTTACAATGTGTCAGTGACCAATCACACACTGAAAAATGCAAGGAGCATGCCTACATGGGCATTATGATCTTCAGACTACATCAGTATTTCCTATCTTCACAGGAAACAGAAATCCAAATATAACCGAAAGCTGAAAAGGGAATCATAGAATGGAATCATAGAATTCTATGGGTGAATGGAGTGTGCCAGAGCTTCACCCCATCTAATAAAGTCATTGGCCAAACACCTCTGGAGCTCTGTCAGCCTTGGGGCTGTGCCCACTGCCCTGGGAGCTGTTCAGTGCCCAAACACCTCTGGGGGAAGAACCATTTGCTAATCTCCAGCCTAACCCTCCCCTGACACAACTTCAGCCCATTCCCTGGGTCCTGTCCCTGGGTGCCAGAGAGAAGAGGTCAGTGCTGTCCCTGCACTTCCTTCCCTGAGGAAGTTGTATCCAGCCATGAGCTCTGTCCTCAGTCTCCTCTTCTCCAGGCTGAACACACCAAGTGACCTCAGCCACTCTCATGTGGCTTCCCCTCAAGGCCCTTCACCATCTTCTCTCCAAATACTCAGTATCTTTCTCCCATTGTGGCACCCAAAACTGCACACAATGTTCCAGGTGAGGCTGCCCCAGCACAGAGCAGAGCAGGACAATCCCCTCCCTCTCCCTCTGGCCATGCCTTGCCTGATGCCCCAGGACAGGATGTCCCTCCTGGCTGTCAGGGCTCACTGTTGGCTCATATTCAACTTGCCATGGACAAGGACCCTCAGGTGCCTTTCCAGCACTACTTTTCATCCTCTCATTCCCCAGCCAGAACATGCAGCAGGGGTTGCCTGTCCCAGTTGCTGATGGGGCAACTCTGGCTTTACTTTAGATGTTACTGTTATTAATAGGTATTGCACTCATGTTTTTTTTCACACACATGGTTAAATAAACACTCTGGTCATTTTCAGTGCACAATTTTGATTATTAATAGGTATTGTACTCATGTTTTTTCACACACATGGTTAAATAAACCCTCTGGTCATTTTCAGTGCACAATTTTGACCAAATAGGAACTGAGAAAAAAATCTGAAGAAATTCCCATTGTGATTTATTCATGCCATTTTCCTTGGAAATAACTAGTGAAAGGAATGTGAAAAATTTGTCTTCCAGGAATCACTATCAGTAACTGATCCTAAAGAGTACAAATTCATTTTCTCTGTGGCACTGGGTAGACTGATATATCAAAAAATGGGTGCTGTTTGGACTCAATTTCCCTTCACTCATGTCCAAACATTTTGGCTAAAGGATTTCTTGAGAAAAAAAATCCTAAAAAATTGATTGGATTCTGTGAGGATTTTAGGATTAGAAAAGGAAACCTTTTTTAAAATTGTTTTTATTTTTAAACATCAGTAGTTTTTGAATAGTGTAACTGAAGTAGCCACACAGCATAAGTCAGATGACCCTACTTGGGCATTGAATTAATCTGTTCCTATGTGCATGGCATGTAATAATGAAAAAGTTGTAACCAGTATCCGTCAATTTCAAAATCTTGAGAAAGAAGAAACATGCATCAGCTTTAAATTAGTTTTCACCAGAACCCTTGCAAGAACAAGTTATAGATCTCATGTATAATAATTACAGAAACCTAATTAAAATCTACATCTGCTTAGCCTGTTGTGAAAGTCACATAAAAATCACATAAAGTGTGATTTAAGCTAGTGTGGGTTTTTATCCTAATCAAAGGTAGACAATGAAAATGAGGCATTTGTAGATGTTTAGAAACTGACAGGCAGTGACCCATTAAAACATGGTATTTCCATGCTTGTTCACATTTCTACCACTACATGAAAGAAGGTTGGAGAGAGGTGGGGGATGTGTGTCCTGCCATGGCTGCAGGGAGAGGACTAGAGGGAATGGCCTTGAGCTGAGCCAGGGCAGAGTCAGATTGGATGTGAGGAGAAATGTTTTCCCTGTGAGGGTGTTGAGGCACTGGGATATTGCCCAGGGAGGTGGTGGAGTCACCATCCCTGGGAGTGTTGAAGAGGCATCTGGATCTGACACTGGAGGATCTGGTTTAGGGTTTAGGGGTTCCAGCAGTGACAGGTTAATGGTTGGACTCGATGATCTTAGAGGTCTCCTCCAGCCTTGATGATTCTATGATTATATAACTTTCAGAGAAAACATGAGAACTGTCTTCTGCAGAGCTTTTAAGTCCTACCTTTAAAGTTGCGCAGTTATTTCTTCAAACATGACTTGTTTCACCACTCCATTCCTTCAGGAAAATTAAAGTCTCTACTTACTGATATCTTGAAGAATACACACAAGAGAAAGTGCGTGGGTGAACAGAGGCGAACCAAAATGGTAATCCTTTCTGTAAAAGCCAGTAATACTAAAAAAGTCAGGTTCACACAGCCATCAGGGCACTATTCAAAGCTGTTTTCTGAATTCTGTGATCTAATTTATAAGTGATCTCTGAGAAATGCAATTTAGGCTTTTCAAATTAAGTAATCTGTCTAAAAATGGAAAATATATTATTTCACTACTATTCAGTCAGAAATCTTCAAATATAATTTGCAGGCAAATTGAAAGCAAATAGTAAAATTATTCTGATTTTATTCCCTTTGAAGTATTTCTTCTCATCAACATCAGCTTATGGGAGATAATTCTATAAGCATATCTACACCTACCAGAATTTGTAAACAGCGTGTGAAATTGTGTGGGAAAACAATGTTAGAGTAATATATCCTTGGAGGAATGTGAAGTGTGTGAGGGTTTGTTTTTTATGTTTGGTTTAGTCCTAGTCTTAGTTTTTCCCTGTGAGGGTGGTGAGACACTGGCACAGGTTGCCCAGGGAGGCTGTGGCTGCCCCAACCTTGGCTGATTTCAGAAGTTTGTTGAAATGGATGAGATTATAAAAAGCACCTCTAACTTCAAGAAAAGGTCTTCCTTCTGAAATCATACAGTGATTTCAGAAGCTTTGGAAGAGAAAGGGAAGACAACAAGATTAACAGGATAATCCTGACCTTTCTGAAGATACAATAGAAAAATATTGATCTCAGTTGAAGGACTTCAAAGGGCTGGACATTTTGTAAGTCCTTGTACACAGATGTGCATGATAGAAAGCATAGTTCTTTCTTTTGCATTTATCACTTTGTCATTTATTTCAGTCACTGCTGCTTAGATACAAATATCTTCTGTACTGTCTGTAATGGCATCTATTTAAAACTGATAGCATTTCTGTGTTTTGATGTCCATTGCCACTATTTAGTGATGGCTCTGCTTTCAGTAATTCAGGTCCTCCTATGGACAACTAATTGCTCATTGGGCTAATCCTGTGGATTTCCACTAAAGGGTTTACAAACTTCTTTAAATGTGAATCTCAGTACCTACAAGTACCTTGAAACTGATCCAAGCTGGAAAATACTTTCACTGAAAAGTTCTTGGCTGTGGACATAAATGTTTTATCTTCTCTTCATGCTTTCATTCAAAACACACCTTTTTGCTTCTATGTTTCTCTGATCTGAGTGTTTGCACTTCCAATGCAGTAGCAAAGCATTTGGCACATAAATTATAATAAAAGTGCAAATAAATTCTCTTGTATCTTCTCTATATCAGTAAGTGTATAATCCCAGTTCAAGGAGGACACTTCAGTGTGTGATGGAATTACTGTAACTGATTTCAGTGAAACTTGTATAAGTATGTAAAAAAAATGATTAGAGAAATTAAAAAGAAAAAAAACAAACCTAGAGAAATAAAATGGAGTCCCAAAGTACAATAGATTAATTACTGGAGTCTTGGTCTGCAAAGCAGAGTGTAAAATGACAAGAAGTATTCCAGGTTGTGAGACAGAGATACTTGATAAAAGAGCATCTGATCACAGCAAGAAAGAGTTTGAAAGTAGACTTTGAGACTGCTATGGCCAATGTTGACCAGAAAACATTGTACCTACAGCTAACTTTTGGGCTTTTGGTGTTGTTTGCAGGGCATTCTAGGTTCTCTGTATGTCAAAAACACACACTTGATAGTCGTAATTGCTGTCAGTGACTAATCTTGATGCACACAAGTAATGGAGCAGGTGACATTTTAAGATCTGCTGTTCCTGCAGACCTGGGTCATAGAAGGTCAAGAAAGGAGAAAATGCATAGGTTTGCTAAACTAGTGGATCTATAAGAAGCTTAAGTATCTAGCTCATAGAATCATAGAAGTTGAGGTGTTAGAATGGACCCTAAAGACCATCCAGCCCCAGCCCCCTGCCCTGGGCAGGGACACCTCCCACCAGAGCAGGTTGCTCAAGGCTCATCCAACCTGGCTGTGAACACTGCCAGGGTTGGGGCAGCCACAGCCTCCCTGGGCAACCTGTGCCAGTGTCTCACCACCCTCACAGGGAAAAAACCTTTTCCTGATGTCTAACCTAAACTTCCCCTCCTTCAATTTGAACCCATTGCCCCTTGTCCTGTCCCTGCAGCTCCTAACCAAGAGTCCATCTCTGGGACTAGTTTAAAATACATGATTTTTACTAAAGCACTGGTAAAACTAACACTGTCAGAACAACTTTCTTTAGCAGCTATGATTAATTCAATTTTTAATTAGAGCAATTACTTCTATTGCTTTAATTATGAAAAATAAAGTAAATAACTGAGCTCACGTTTTGTGAACTAATCCTTAAGGTATTAGTGCTTTGACACATTTGGGAAACAAATGCAAATAGCATGAACACTGGTATTTTTCTATGATTTGTTGTTCATTGAACTTGAAGCTAGGGAAAGCTGCTATTAAAAATTGAAGTGAACCTGGTGACAATTCCACGGATGCATTTCACTTGGGGAATTTGCAAAAAATATACTTAAGAGACCGATTTTGGGAAGGGCTCATAAATTAGCTGAGGTGAAAAATTAAAACATAAGAAAAGAACAGGAGCTAGGCTCCATTACCCAGTACTCTAGCAGATTTATTGGGAAGTCACCCTTTCAGCGAGTGTTTTTATAACTTAAACAAATTACAAGTAAACATCATATTTGTATGTGACTTTCCATGAAAGCAATGTTTCAAAGTGATTCATTATTTATTACACGCTCTGTGGTATACAGACTATCCATCCCAAGCTCTCAGACATAATGAGAACAAGAGAAAGACGTTGTGTGCTTTAGCAGAAGATAGCAAACCTGAGGGAACTTACAAACAATATAAAAGGAAGGAATTTGCTTTCAAAATTAATGAAACTTAATTAATGAGAGGGTCTTCTGAAACTCAGTACCCCTTCCCACTGACCTCTTGACTCTTACCTAGTGCTTCAATATATGTGGTTTATGTTTATATGCTGGTTTAGCCAGTAGAGATGGTGATATACTGGTTTAACTAACTTCTTCCTCTCTCCTTAATCAAATATATCAACACATAAAAAAAAAAAGCCAGAGGCACATCCTCTGAGAAAAAAGTTTTTACTATAAGGGTGGTGAGACACTGGCACAGGTTACCCAGGGAGGCTGTGGCTGCCCCAACCCTGGCAGTGTTCACAGCCAGGTTGGATGAAGCCTTGAGCAACCTGATGTAGTGAGGAGGTGTCCCTGTCCAGGGCAGGGGTTGGGACAAGATGATCTGTAAGGTCCATTCCAACCCTTAAATTCTATGATTCTATGTTGATTCATCTTTGATTATGAATTTTACTGACTTTTTTAACATCTTCTTGTAATTTGTAGACTGGTTTTGTGCTGTTATTCCAAGACATATAAACTGGTCCAAGGAATTATGTTAGTATTTATACTGCCATAATAATTAATAAGTGGTGTGCTCATTATATAATGTCATACTTATAATATAGTAAAATATAATAACATTTTTA
>NW_008662398.1:0-565 GCF_000695815.1 Acanthisitta chloris
ACGGGGAGGGCGGTGGCATGGGGCAGGAACACACTTTGCGGGGATCAGCAGCAGTTTAGGGGCATGAAATCCAGATTTAGGAAGAGAGCAGAGCAGTTTGAGGCTGCAGGAAAGCATTTGGAGTGACCAGCAGCAGTTTCAGGAGGTGAAATCCGGGTTATTTTTGGAGAATAAGCTAGTCAGAACTGAAGTAACATACTTTGTATGTAGCATGAGCAGTCTGGGGTGGTGAAATCCAGGTTTTTTTGAAGAACATGCTGTTTGAGCCCCTTCTGTCACTGCTTGTCTGGTCAGCAATCCACTGGGGTTCCCTTGTCCTCACAGCCTGGCGTGGAAAGCATATTCCCAGTGAGGAAGGGCAGGAGTGGAGCACTAGACAGGCTGGCAAGAGGTCTGGATGTGCCCCACCCCCTGGATAGCAGCAGCTCTTTTGCTCTGGGTTCATAGAATCATAGAATCAACTGGGTTGGAACAGACCTCAGAGATCATCAAGTCCAACCCTACCATGGTCACTAGACCATGGCACTAAGTGCCACATTCAGTCTCATCTTGAAAACCTCCAGGG
>NW_008662399.1:0-413 GCF_000695815.1 Acanthisitta chloris
TCCTAAATGGACCCTCAGCATCCCAAAATGGACTCTCAGCACTCCAAACTGGGTCCTCTACACCCCAAAATGGACCCGCAGTGCCCCAAACTGGACCCTCAGCACTCCAAAATGGACCCTCAGCACCCCAAAATGGACTCTGAGCGCCTCAAACTGGACTCCTAGCACTCCAAAATGGACCCTCAGCACCCCAAACGGGGCCCTCAGCACCCCAAACTGGGCCCTCAGTGCCCCAAAATAGGTCCACAGCACCCCAAAATGAACACCCAACACTCCAAAATGGACCCTCAGCGCCCCAAAATGGATCCTCAGCACCCCACAATGGGCCCTCAGCGCCCCAAACTGGGCCCTCTGCACCCCAAACTGGGCCCTCTGCACCCCAAAATGCACCCTCAGCACCCAAACTGGAACCT
>NW_008662400.1:0-13629 GCF_000695815.1 Acanthisitta chloris
TTCGAGTCCTGGGAGGCGGGGTGAAAGTGCCGATGATGCTCGTTCGAGACAAGAACCCACAGGTTCGAGTCCCTGGAGGGAGGGTAGAGTGGAGGAGGGTCCGGGTTCGAGTTCTGCTAGTGCATATTTGAGTGCTCCTGGTTCCAGTCGCAATAGTGCAGGTTCGAGTCGCCGTAGTGCGGGTTCGAGTCCCGGTATGGAGGGTTTGAGCCCTTCTAGTGTTTGAGCCTGCAGGTTCAAGTCCTGCTGGTGCACATTGGAATCATTGTGCTGTAGGTTCCCAGTCGTGATAGTGCAGGTTAGAGTCCTGGGAGGGAGAGTCAGAGTGCCTTGAGGCTGAGGATTCAAGTCCCTCTAGTGCACGGTCAAGTGCTCGTTAACCCTGGAGGATGTACTGTGCTCAGTTTTTGGCCCCTCAGTTCTGGAAGGACATTGAGGTGCTGGAACAGGTCCAGAGAAGAGCAACGAGGCTGGGGAAGGGACTTGAGCGCAAGTGCCATGAGGAGAGGCTGAGGGAGCTGGGGGTGTTCAGCCTGGAGAAGAGGAGGCTCAGGGGAGACCTTATCACCCTCTGCACCCTGAAAGGAGGTTGGAGTCAGGTGGGGGTTGGTCTCTCCTCCCAGACAACTAGCAGGAGGACAAGAGGGCACAGACTCAAGCTCTGCCAGGAGAGGTTTAGGTTGGATATTAGGAAGAGATTTTTTACAGGGAGAGTAATCATGCACTGGAATGTGCTGCCCAGGGAGGTGGTGGATTCACCATCCCTGGAGGTTTTTAAGATGAGACTAGATGTGGCTCTTAGTGCCATGGTCTAGTAACCACAGTAGGGTTGGACTTGATGATCTTGGAGAAGACCTACCTTCCAACCTTGCTGATTCCATGATTCTGTGATTTAACAGCTGTGTGGATGTGGCACTTAGAGGCTCAGTGGGGGCCTTGGCATTGCTGGGGAATGGTAGGACTCAATGGTCTTAAGGTCTTTTCCTACCTTACTTCCAGCGATTCTTTCTTCCAGCTTTTCATAGGCACATGGAATGGTTTGGATTGGGAGAGATCTTAAAGATGATCCAGTTCCACACATACCATGGGACAACTTTCACTAGACCAGGTTGCTCCAAGACCCAACACTCCCCTCAGAAAACCCCAACCCAACCAACTAACCCCATAAAACCCATTAACAGTTTCAGGAGAAAACATTGCTGTTATAGAAAGTAAAAACTGACATTTATTCAACAAATATTCACTTTAAGATCTAGGAAAAGGATGGTTTGATATTAAGCTACTGTAGGGTTTGCTTTTCCATTTTAAATTTCTCTGACTTTGGGACACTTCTGCTGAGACAATTTTTTCTTCATTTCATTATGTTCTTCAAAATTTGTAATGTTTGCTTGATCCAATATGTCATGGTTTAACCCCGGATGACAACTAAATACTACACAGCCTCTTGCTCAATTCTCCTCCTACTCTTGGTGGCATGGGGAAGGAAAATTGGAGAGAAAATATAAGACCTGGGGATTGGGCTAAGAACATCTTCATCTTCATCATCATCATCATCATCAACATCAATAAAATAAACCCAACCATATGATTTTATTCAGATAATAAGTAAGACACAGTTGACTGTGAGACATGGCCGTGGAAGGTGTCTCTGCCCATGGCAGGGGGTTGGAATTAAAAGATCATTAAGGTCTAACCAAACCATTTTAGACTCTGTTCCCATGGGCTCCTTCCTCTCCTTTTTGAGGTGTTTTTTTTTGCAGTGAAACACCCCAAAATTGGAGTGTTCTCTGCTGGGAACAGCCCCCAGGGGGACTGTGGGCAGCTGTGTGGAAATGAGTTGTTTGGTCTGGACAACACCAGCACTGCTAGATAAGAGCTCCTAAAATTAAATGTTCAGGTTGGCCAAGCAGATAAATCCACCCCAAATCCCACCATTTATCTCAAAACCTCTGGTATAGCCTTATCTCTGCTGTTCCCTCTGGGATCCGATGCCTGATGTCCCCACAGCACTCTGTCATGAAAGACTGATGGGTTGTAACATAGACTGAGCCTTTTTGTGTGGTTTTTTTGGTCAGAGGATTCCCTTATGACCCTTCCCTGAAGGTAGGGATAGGCCTGGAGTCTGTATGGAAATTTCTCAGGCTGCAAAGACTTCCTTTGTGGTATTGTGAAGGGCTTAGAGAGCAGAAGGGAGTCTCAGAATAACAGAATGGTTTGAATTGGAAGGGGCAGAATCACAGAGTATTCAGAGCTGGAAGGGACCCACAAAGATCATCAGTCCAACTCTTAGCACAGGACACCCCAACAATACACCATGTGTTTCACGGCCTTGTCCAAACTCTCTTTGAGCTCTGTCAGGTTTGGGGCTGTGACTGCCCTGGGGGGCTGTTCCAGTGTTTAAACACATCTGGGGGAAGAAACTTGTCCTGATATCCAGCCTAACCCTGTTCCAGTGCCCAAACACCTGTTGGGAAAGAACTTTGTTCTGATATCCAACCTAAACCTGTTCCAGTGCCCAAACACCCCCTGGGGGAAGAGCCTTTTCCTAATATCCAACCTAACCCTCCCCTGATGTAACTTCAGAGCATTCCCTGGGTCCTGTCACTGGTCCAGCATAGCAGAGATTAGAATTGTCCCTTCACTGTCCCTTGGGAGGAAGTTGTATACAGTCATGAGTTCTCCCCTTGGTGTCCTCTTCTCCAGGGTGAATGAACCAAGTGACCTCAGCCACTGCTCACATGGTCCCTCAAGGCCCTTCACCATTTTATTTACATCCTTTGAACTCTCTCCAATAGCTTTATAACTTTCTTATATTGTGGTGCCCAAAACTACACACAGCATTCAAAGTGAGGCTTCACCAGCACAGAGAAGAGCAGGACAATCCCCTCCAGAGCATGACAATCAACTTAAAGCTCATCCAGTCCCACTCCTGCCTTGGGCATGGACATCTTACACCAGCCCAGGCTGCTCCAAGCCCCATCCAACCTGGCCTGGAACACTCCCAAGGATGAGACAGTCACAGCTTCTCTGGGCAACCTGTGCCAGTGCCTCACCACTCTCACAGGGAAGCAGGATGGAGTGGGAACAGGATTCATTTTTGTGTCACATCCAAGAATGAGGCTTTTTGGGTAAATTATTTGCCCAGAGAGAGGATTTTGTTGAAACTGAGACAAGCTTTTTCTTTATTTTATGGCCAATTTTCTGTTGCATTGTCATTGCTCAGTGAATGTATCTGAATCAGAGGAGCAATGATACCGCAAAGCATAAATAGTAGAGATATATTCACTGCTAATACCTGTAAAGTGGCTGATAGCTCCCACATGTTAATTTAGGAAGCTGCTCTGCTTGTGGTGGCCAGATGTGTCATCTGAAGGTAAATATAAACCAACTGGAAATGAACTGTGCCATTGTCTGCCTGAGACGACGCAGCTGAAGAGATAAATGATTCATGTTTATGTCTTATTTGTGGCATGCAAGCCCAGTGTGTGTATAATTGCTGTCATCTTGGGCTCTCCGTCAGCGTTAATGTGGTCATCCCCTTTGACCGGGGTTGTTAGACAGTGATGACACACTTAGGGATGTGTCTACCCTATAAGTCTCTGACTGTATGCCTCACAAATCTCACAAAGCTGAGCCTTTATGCTGAATATAATTGCCATATGCTTTCTTAACTGCCTTTTCTATGAGGTTTATCCAGAAAGAAAGCAATGGTTAAAGTACAGCGATATCTGCTGTGTCTTCTCTTTGGTGGTGGAAGTGTCTGAGCTGTCTCTGTACTAAATGAAAAGCAAATAGGTGGTAGTTTGCTGCCTAATCATCAAAGGAGCTTTGCACAGGGAGCAATCACAAGCAAAACCTTATCAGCAAATGGGGTAAAAAAAGATGATAAACAGCAGGTTATTTGGAATATTGTCCATTTTTTAGCCTACCACAGCCCATCTTGTAGGCTGCAAACAGAACTGTGGTGACCAGATGAGGGGAAATGGCCTCAAGCTGTGCCAGGTTCAGGTTGGACATCAGGAGGAATTTCTTCATGGAAGAAGAAATTGGAAAGGGCTGTGCAGGGAGGTGGTGGAGTCAAGTCACCTGGAGATGTTCAAGCAATTACTGAACGTGACACTCGGAGAAATTGGAAAGGGCTGTGCAGGGAGGTGGTGGAGTCACCATCCCTGGAGATGTTCAAGCAATTACTGAACGTGACACTCGGTGCTCTGCTCTAATGGACAAAGTGGTTATGGATCAAAGGTTGGACTTGATGATATTGGAGGTCTCTTCCACCTTAAATGATTTATGATTCTGTGATTCTGTTGTGTTCTCATTGCCTTTGTCCTGCAGATGGTTGATTTGTGTCCTTTGTGGGCATTGAATGTCATACCATGTCTTCCATAAAACACTGTGTGGACTCTGCTCATTATCTTCTGTTCATCCTTAGTTTTTTGTTTTGGTTGATTTCAACATAAAACAGCCAAATGCATCAACTGGACCACAAGAGCTCACCTAATCATACCTTTGTCAGCACTGCTGCATCCAAGGCTCTGCTCAGTCATGAAGAGATGGTGATTTTGTCGCTGTTCTTCATCTGAATGAAGTAAATGCTTTGCTTTCAGAGCATCTATTTTCTTTTTAGGAAATCTGTGTGTTTGTCATAGAATCATAGAATCAACCGGGTTGAAAAAGACCTCCAGGATCAAGTCCAACCCTACCGTGGTTACTAGACCATGGCACTAAGTGACACATCCAGTCTCATCTTGGACACCTCCAGGAATGGTGAATCCACCACCTCCCTGGGCAGCACATTCCAATGCCTGATCACTCTCTCCATAAAACATCTCTTCCTAATATCTAACCTAAACCTCTCCTGGCAGAGCTTGAGTCTGTGCCCCCTTGTCCTCTTGCTGGTTGCTCAGGAGAAGAGTCCAACCCTCACCTGACTCCAACCTCCTTTCAGGGAGTTGTAGAGGGTGCTAAGGTCTCCCCTGAGCCTTCTCTTCTCCAGGCTAAACAAACCCAGCTCCCTCAGCCTGTCCTCATGGCACTTGTGCTTGAGTCCCTTCACCAGCCTCATTGCTCTTCTCTGGACCTGCTTAGCTTGAACCTCACCAAAAAAGCAGCATTTTAAAGAACTATATCAAATGCTTAATATTATTGTTGTTATTATTATTATTAGCAAGTGTTGAGAGGTAAGGGAAGACTTTTCTTCATGCTGTTCCTTTCAGGCAATTGATGATTAGTGATTTACTATCATCACCCATGGTACTAACGTACAGTGAGGAAACCAATGTATTTTCACTGATTCATTCTGGTTTAACCCATGTTAGCAGTTTGTGAGGTGTTTTCTTGGTTGTCTGCAAAACCCCCTTTGTTTCTGAGTAAATTCATGGCAAATTCTCCTGGATTCAGACTTCAGCTGTGTCCTACCATGTGTTGTTTATACTCCTTTCTTTCACTGTCTCTGCCCTTAAAGGACACAGTTATTTGTTCTTTTGGGCTATACTGGTTTGTATTTAAGCATCTTTATTTCTTGGCTTTTACCCTTATAATTTACCCCCATTTACATCCATCAGGATGAAGAAGAGTGGATGTAGAATGCTTATAGGATTAAGAATGATGAAATGAAGAATACTTAGAAATGCTTGGAATGCTTAGGAAATGGATGCCCCACCAGAAATCCTTTCTGTGCCTTTCCCTCCCACTTATTTAGGAGTCAGGAGTACTGAGGCATTGAATGGACACTGATACTAGTGACTTCACTTCCATGCTGGGCCCAGTTTTGTTCAAATTATTCATCAGTTACTTGAATGAGGGGACAGTTACCTTCTCAGCAAGTTTGCTGATGATGCAGAACTGGGAGGAGTTGGTGATGCCCCATAGGGCTGTGCTGCCCTTCAGAGTGACCTTGGCCGGTTCCAGAGATGGAGGGGAACCAACTAACATTCAACAAGGGTAAGTGCAGGGTTCTGCCCCTGGGTAGAACAACCCCAAGCACCAGGACAGGTTGGGCACTGACCTGCTGGAGAGGAGCTCTGTGGGGAAGGACCTGGGGGGCAACAGGCTGTCCCTGCCCAGCAGTGTGTCCTGGGGGCCAAGAAGGCCAATGGAGTCCTGGGATGCATTGGGAAGAGCATTGCCAGCAGGTCAGGGATGTGATCCTGTCCCTCTGCTCAGTCCTGGTAAGGAACATCTGGAATGTTGTGTCCAGTTCTGGGCTCCTCAGTGCCAGAGGGTCATGGAGCTCCTGGAGCAGGTCTAGGAGAGGGCAAGGGACTGGAGCACCACAGTGATGAGTTAAGGCTGAGGGAGATGAGGCTGTTCAGCCTTGTGAAGAGACACTGAGAGGGACTTCATTAATGCATTCAAGTCTATGAACTAGAGGAGCCAAGACGATGGATCAGACTCTGCTCAGTGGGGGAAACCAATAAAACAAGAGGCAACAGCAGAAACTGATGCCCAGGAAGTTCCACCTGAACACAAGGAAGAACTTTCCTGTGCAGTCACTGAGCACTGAACAGGTTTCCCAGAAATGTCATGGGTTCTCCTCACTGGCGATATTCCAGACCCATCTGGACACAGCCCTGAGCCATGTGCTCTGAGTTGGCCCTGCTGGAGGAGGGAGGTGGGAACAGATGACCACTGTGGTCCCTTCCAACCTCACTGATTCTGTGATTCACAGTCCTTAGCAGAGTGTGTGGCACTTCTGCCTCCTCCCAGGGACTGCTCAAAAGTTTGCACCTGTGCCACATCTCTGCACTGGTGTAATTGCTGTGAGTTTAGCATCTCACATTCCTGGTGCTTCACAGAAAAGTCAGAGGTTGTTTTCAACTGACTCTTGCTTATCCCTGAAGCTCCCTTATCTCATTTTCCAATCTGTAATTCTCACATAAGTATCTGTGCTTCTTAAATTGGATAGAAGCAGCACTGCTGAGTGCAAGCTGTTGTGAGATTTTTTAAGATTAGTGGATATTCTCTGTATCCCTGAAGGAGGAATGAATTAAGATGGTAAATCCTTTTTAGAAGCTACAATGCTAAAGCCCTAAAGTCTTTTCTAATATCTGGAATGCAGCAGGCAGGAACTCTTAATCAGTGAAGTGAGGCTTCAGTGGTGATCACAGCAGCATGTGGCCAGAAAGGATTTGGTGTCTGGGTGTAGATGTACCTACAGATAGGTGTATACAGGTAACTGTTAGCAGGAACAGGCTGTGACTGTGTCCTGCCTGATATTTAAGGGATTTGCAACTAGATGATCTTTAAGGTCCCTTCCAACCCAAACCACTATATGATTCCATCATTCTAAGGGCCACCAGTACCTGTGACCCCCATATCTTTTGAGAATGATCCATCCCAGAGCCAACCTGTTGTAAACACAGTGATGTGGGTTCACACTGAAGGAGGAGAAGTCTTGGCTGGATGTGAGAGAAAGTTCTTTTACTATAAGGGTGATGAGACACTGGCACAGGTTGCCCAGGGACATGGTGGCTGCCCCGACCCTGGCGGTGTTCAAGGCCAGGCTGGATGAAGCCTTGAGCAACCTGATCTAGTGAGGAGGTGTTTCTGCCCATGGCAGGGGGTTGTGACTAGATGATCTGTAAGGTCCATTCCAACTCCTAAATTCTTTAATTCTATGATGTGTGTGCACCTTGGTGTCATGATTTGGCAGTCCAGAAACACAGCTACTGTGTTTCTCTGGGCATTTAACAGCTGTGGCCTGTCTTAGATTTATCTAGAAGCTTCAGAAGTTGTCTTAGAAGTTGTCTATTAACCTGAAAGAGAGCAGGTTTAGATTAGATAGGTGGTGAGGGTGGTAAGACACTAGCAGAGGTTGCCCAGGGAGGCTGTGTCTGCCTCAGCCCTGGCAGTGTTCAAAGCCAGGTTGGATGAAGCCTTGAGCAACCTGCTCTGGTAGGAGGTGTCCCTGCCCAAGGCAGGGGGGCAGGACTGGATGATCTCTAAGTTCACGATCCACTGCAGAAGAACCATAACACCTTCCTCAGAGACAACCAAGGGAGCTTGTGCATGTGTTCCTGAGAAGGATCAGCCCCAAAAGCACCAGAACAGCTTGCAGAAACCATCCTGCAGTTTGAAAACCTCTGCCCAGGGAGGGATCTCTACCCCATCACACTCCACAGGAGTGACACTTAAACCTTCAGTGGTGATGGAGATGGAGGTCACCTGGTATCTGTCCTCCTAAGCCTGCATTTCTCCTCTGAGGATATACAAATGACTTTGTCTGTTCAAGGCAGGAGACCTCATGTTTGTGATTAAAATGAGGAGAGTGCTGCTGATGCTCACAGCCTGCAGCATTAGCTCCCTTCCAAACCCTTTACATTCTGATTCTATGACTCTGTGACTCTATGATTCAATGATAAGCAGGGATCAGAAGTTCTCTTCAGTGTGATTTTAGAGCTGCTTCTGATTAAACTGAGGGCAGTGCTGCTGGTGTTCACAGCACACAGCATTTTGTCCCCTCTAACCCCTTTATACTCTGTGACTCTATGATTCTATAATTCTGTGATTCTATGATTCTGTGACAATTAGAGATCAGAAGTGCTCTTCAGTGTGTTTTTAGAGCTGCTTGTGTACACAGCACACAGCATTTGGTCCCTTGCAACTCCTTAACACTCTGATTCTATGACTATTATTCTCTGATTCTATGGCTCTATGATGCTGTGATTCTATGATAAATAGAGACCAGAAGTGCTCTTAAGTGTAATTTAAATGAGGACAGTGCTGCTGGCGTTCAGAGCCCTCAGCGTTTGGTCCCTTCCAAGCCCTTAACACTCTATAATTCCATGATTCTATGATTCTGTGGCTATGTGACTCTATGATTCTGTGACTCTATGACTATGATTCTATGATAACTAGAGATAAAAGCTACTCTTCAGTGTAATTTTAGAGCTGTTTGTGAGTAAAATTAGAACAGTGCTGCTGGTGCTCACAGCACATAGCATTTGGTCCCTTCCAACTCCTTAATGCTCTATAATTCTATGGTTCTATGATTCTATGACTATGACTCTATAAGTCTGTGCTGTGAACAGTAGAGATAAGAGCTGCTCTTCAGTGTGATTTTAGAGCTGCTTGTGAGTAAAATGAGAACATTCTGTGACTTTGTGAGTCTATGATTCTGTGATAAGCAGAGACTAGAGCTGCTCCTCAGTGTGATTTTACAGCACATCTGATTTCACTCCTTCCTTTCCTTTCCCACAGCAAACAACTCACAGCCTGCTGCAATCTCCCCATCCTGAGCCATCCCTCACTCACAGGGAAGTTGGAACGTGCTGGGGACTGTGGGAATAACCCCGAGGACATGCAGGATTCCTCCCGTGGGCACTGGGAGCGGCGATGGAGTGTCGAATCTCTCCCCCATTGGCCACACACGCTGCCCATCACTCTGCCTGGGCACAGCGCCTGCTGGACCAGAGGAGCAGATGTGCTGGGTGTGGAGGCACTGCCCCTCTTTCCAATGGAAAAGCACAATTCCCTGAGGTTCCTGCTGCTGGGTTTGTCTGTGGGGGTCGTGGTGTGCATGGAGCAAACGGTTCCGACAGCAGAGAGCAGGTCAGTGATCAAGTGTGTGTCAACAAGCTGTTGGTGGAGCGGAGTGAGTGCAGGTTTTAAATGTCATCTGTGCTGTGTAGAAGTGATTCAGTTGTGTCAGGACATGGTGGTAATTTCCTTTTCAGGTTTGGAAGCAGCCAGGACTAATACAGGGATTATTTTGAAGCACAGAATGCATTAAGGGCATAACTTTAAGTGGCCTTAAATTGAATGTTTTCTTTGCATCTGTCTCTTATTTCATTATGTTTTCGTGACTCTCACACTGGTCTTTCTCTGGTCTGTGTGAAAAAGGAGTTATAAATAGAATAACAGCTCAGGCTGTGAAAACTTCCCCAAGAAACAAAGGTGCTAAGACATTCTACGTGTGCAGAATGAGTATCTGAACAGTGAGTTCGATACTGCAAAGAGAATTAAACCTATGGAACGGCTGGAGGTTTGGATTTATTACTGTCAGTGCTGTTTCACCCTCTAATGAAATAGAAAGCACAGGTCATAGCAGGGGGAAAGGGAGGACTTCAACAGAGCCAAGTGTTACGAAAGTAAAAACAGCCTGAGTGGAATCCTGCCCAAAAGTCACTAATAATGCACACACAGAACAAATATACTGATGAAGGTCGCAGCTGGCAGTAAAATCTGTGCATTGAAGGCAAGAGGGACATGTGGTGATTTGCTTAAGCTTGTATTAAGAGATCTGGTAGTCACTTACTGATAAATACTACAATATGTTTGCTTTTAAATAGCTTTCTTGCCAGTTTTCAGATTTCTTAGTGTAATTCTGCCCTTTCTTTTTGCAATTAGACCAGAATCTGAGAGGCTGCAAGCAGTGAAGCATTTATTACTTCTGTCGATATTGATATTTAACATTGATATCTGTATCTTTGTGACAACTGTTTATAAATATTAGCAGGTGAAGTTGTGATCCTGGTGCCCCTGACCTGAATTTTGCCTCAGTGGAGGTTGCATTGTGCCTGCACAGTGTTAATTTTCTTGAAGTTCTATGAGCTTGGGGGTTTGTATTTGTATTAAAAATGGAAGCTTGAGTGTCTTGTTCTGATCTAGTCTTTACTGGGCATCTATTAAGGTGCAGATCAAACCCCTCAATGTGATTAGTGGGCTGTAAAACAGTTATGTAAATCTGTCTCCCTGTGACAAATCACACATTTAAAACCTCTAAGTTATGGGTTTGATATATATTTCCTATTACATTTCTTAGGAGGAACCATCCCTTGCCCTCAACATGTTCTCCCAGGATGACACACTGATAATGCTCATAACCTCCTTGAAATTCATTTGTATGGTTAATAAACTCACTGAAATTCCTTATGATGTGTCCCTAGGACCACAATCAGTGCAATGCCACCAGAAACTCTCCACTTTTCACCATTACTTTATTTTCACTGCATTTGAAGTTGTTTCACATGTTGTTTTCCCAACTAAATGCTTCATAAATTAGCTGGAACTGGTTCAGCAAGCAGTGAGGAATTCTGCATCTGGACAATATTAGCATTAGAGGTTCTGAGGCAGTAGAAATACTTAAGTGGAGTAGTTTATTCATCTGGTGCTGTTTATCAGGGCTGTAAAATGAAGAGTAAAGGTGTGAATAAGGCCTGAAAACTGCCTGGGCCTCCACACTCAATCCCTGTTGACTCCCAGGCTTATTCATGTGGCTCATCTGAGTGGAAAAAACACTGTTTACATGACAGTAGCCAAGACCTGGAGACTTGGTGAGCTTTTTCAGACAAACAAACCACACTTGGTAATCTTGTGTCGATGGATAATGTCATCTGATAAGAGGGAATTTACACTTCTTTATGCTTATAATCTTATTTAATCGGGTTTTACATAGTGATTAGTGCTTTGTATTAGGGCTAATCCAATTTCATGTGGGTGCCTAACATGCTTGGTGTGGCAAATTCAACATACAACATACATGCCTAGGTATACCTAGGCTGGTTGCTTATGATTTGGTAAGGAAATAATGTTAATCACCAAAACAGACACCAGGTGAGCCAATGAATTTGGAGTTTCAGGGTAGGAGTTTTGTTAGGAACTGGAGGGATAGGACAAGGCGTAATGGAGAGAAATTGAAAGAGGGGAATTTATATGAGATATCAGGAAGACGTTTTCCCTGTGAGGGTGCTGAGACAGTGGCACAGGTTGCCCAGGGAGGCTGTGGCTGCCCCAACCCTGGCAGTGTTCACAGCCAGGTTGGATGAAGCCTTGAGCAAACTGTTCTGGTGGGAGCTGCCCCTGGCCAGGGCAGGGGATTGGGGCCAGATGATCTCTAAGGTCGATTCCAACTCCTTAACACACTATGAAGCTATGACAAATGGTAAATTTATAAGGTTATTCTCTAGTTCAATGTGCTAAACTGATTTGCTGTCAGTGATTGGTAGCTCTAGCCATTGCTTGCTGATAGTTTTGCAGTGGAGTGTGAGGCTCTAGTGCTACCTGGTTTCCTGTTTATTGCATATTACAATTGACATTTTTGTAATCAAAAGGGAATACATATTTTTTAATCTGTAGTTATGGTGCCATTTTTTACTCTCAATACTTTTGCTCCATGAAATAAGTTCCAAATGAAGACCAAACACCTTTGCGGCCAAGGATTGCCCATGGATTTCCCATCTTTCCTTCTGATGGGAAAAGATGCTGATTTGACAGCAGGATGGCTATGAACAGCCACTCCTCCCTGTCACACATCACGCATTCATGTCACCTCTGGGTTATGAGTGTCAAAGACAGCTGGCAGAGCTGATAGCATCAACGTCAACTCAGACCTGTCCAGAAACCGTGAGGTGATCCTTCTCTCATGCCAGTGATGACGCACTGACTGTACCACAGTGAGGTGGGATGATGGATTTCCTTTCCCTAACTGGGCTGCATTGTTCAGGATGAAAAGAGGCAGCCAGCACTGGTAATTAACAGAGTAATTAGCAGGAGAACCTAGCTGGAGGTGCTTCCCTCACACGTCCTGAGTGTGCCTGCTGCACAGCTGACCGTGTTTGCTGTCCCGTGGTGGTTCCTGGGTCATTCTCTCCGCTGCTTTCCTCATGGAAACATGAATATTTCATTAAGTTGTGCACATTAGTTCTGTTTTCTGAGGATCCTCATGCTGAAAGGAGAGACGTTTCTCCTCCAGCGGCACATTGCTCTGCTAACATGTGATGTATGTGTCAGGGTTGGTTTCTTCAGCACAAACCCCCAAATTAACCCTTCCTCTTCCCAGAACAGCATTAAAACCTTTCAAGTACAGTTAGAGAGTGAGGTGAATTGTAGAATTTTACCCAGATCTCCCAATCTAGTGCTTTAGTTTGCATATTTCAGCATGGTGATGTCCAAACTGGAGTAATGGGTTATGAGTGTTTAATTGTGCTTATAGGGGGGAGCTAAAAGTATAACCACACTTAACTAGATATAAAGATACAACTGAAGTTAGTATAACTAAAGAATTTACATGCATTTCCTCATTTTTGTAGCTATTATCATGAAAAAATGCCCCCAAATTGCCTTTTCCAGCCTGAAGGCACAACCTGTCATGAAGAAAGACTAGAAAAGGCAGAAAAAGGCTGCATCAAAAATGCTATAAAGCATGTTCCTAATCATAAAACAACCTAAGAGTTTTGTCTGAGCAAGGAAACAAGATTTGGACAATTGTAGCCAAATATTTTTGCACCTGTGTGTCAAAATCTGCTTATTTCCACCCACTGAGTACACTCTCAGCAAGTTTGCTGACCACACCAAGTGTGTGAGACAGTCACAGCTGGAGGGAAGGGATGGGACATCCGCAGGGACCTGGACAGGCTTGAGAGGTGGAAAAATGCAAACCTCATGAAGTTGAACAAAGTGAAGTGCAAGGTCCTACATCTGGGCCATGGCAATCCCAGGCACAGCTACAGGTTGGGTGGGGAAGGAACTGAAGCCAGCAGTGAGGAGAGAGACTTGGGAGTAACAGTGGATGAGACACTCCCCATGAGCTGCAGTGTGAGCTCAGCCCAGAAAGTCAACGGAGTCCTGGGCTGCATCCAGAGTGGGCAGCACTTCTCCTCTCTTCTGCTCTCATGAGACCCCACCTGG
>NW_008662400.1:14040-16892 GCF_000695815.1 Acanthisitta chloris
TGGAGCAACCTGATCTAGTGAGGAGGTGTCCCTGCCCATGGCAGGGGGTTGGGGCTGGGTGTTCTGTAAGGTCCATTCCGACCCTTAGATTCTATGATTCAGTGATCTCTGAAGGCTGTTTGCTGTTGGCACAAGTGGTTTTAATGCTCATGGAGACCTCAGGCTGACACTAACTCTGGCACCCAAAAAATAGTGGGAGACAGTGGGATCCACTCTGAAACTGCACAGCCTTTTGGAAGTCAATGTGATTTCAGAGCTTTCCATAAATAAAACTGTCAGAGTGAATTTAAACAGTGTTTTCTATGCTGAACCTCTCTGAATGCAAGATTTTGATAATGTTCTTTCATCCTGGTAGCATTCAGGGTGAACTCTAGGCCATCCCATATTTTTGGACTTGTATTTATCTACCATTAAGGATGCTGTGATGGGAATTAGGTTATGATCACACCTGTGGTAATGCTAATGGGTAACACAAATCCCCCTGCCCAGAGTCCATCAGGGACAGGTTCACTTGCTCGTCAATGTTTCCTAGGCAAGGCCAAGCCTTGATTGCACAATTCAAATACTTTAAGGTACAGCTTGCACATAAATACCGAGAACTGATGTTATTCTCAGTCGTTACAGGCTAGTCTTGGTGTATATATCTTCAAGATATCCAACCCATCCTGTGATGGGTTGGAAAGGAGGTAAGATATAGGGCAAGAAAAGATGATCATAGAATTTTAAGGGGTTGGAATGGAGCTTAGAAATCATCCAGACCCAACTCCCTGCCCTAGACAGGGACACCTCCTACCAGAGCAGGTTGCTCAAGGCCTCATCCAACCTGGCTTTGAACAATGCCAGTGTTGAGGCATCTACTACCTCCCTGGGCAACCTGTGCCAGTATCTCACCACTCGCACAGTAAAAAACTTTTTTCTAATTCCTAAACTTCACTCCTTCAGTTTGACTCCATTACCCCTCATCCTATCATTGCAGTTCCTAAGAAAGAGTCCCTCTCCGGCTCCCTTGTAGGTTCTGTGTGGGAAAGTGCTCTGAAGTCTTTCTATGTGAAGTGGCTGTGAGGGAGGTTTAGCCCCAGCATTGCTTACTGGAAGGCACTGAGCAGGCAGAAGAAGGGCAATATGTGCAAAGAGTCTGTGGGATGATCCTCAACTGTGAGTGTGGCAGTGCTGGTGTGTCTATCTGCTAGGGAATGCTGGTGGCAGTCCTAGGAAGTGGACAGGTGCCATCAGACCAGCAGATTAATCCACTGAAGGACACTGCAGGTCCCAAGGAAGCTGAAGGTCCCAAGTGATGTGGAGGGGGCAGGAACGTGTTCCTGTGGCTCAAGAAGTGGAGTCAGGTCCTGATGGAGAACCTAGTGTCTTGGACTTTGATCTTGTAGGTATTTGGTGATGTGTGTGAAACCCCTGGGCTTGATTCTGTAGGTCAGGAAAGCAGACTGCACCTAGAGCAGCTGAAGAGTTATGCCTAAGAAGAAAAGAAATGCTGAAAATGTGACAACTGATAGTTGTCACTTGATATGTACTTCACTTGGGCCCTACCTTGGGCCTGACTTTCTTGGGATTAAGTGTTGCTTGGAACCCTTCAGGAGCTAACTTTGAATGGCTCTGAGTCTGGGTTTAAGCCATGCAAGCCCAGTGCATTTGCTCTATCCTGTGGGAATTCAATGTGTTCTGATCCTCACTGGGGAATGAGGATGGTGCAGAGTCCTCCTTGTGTTCCCTTTGCAACCCAACCTATCTCCAACCCAAAACTGATGTCCCATGGAACTGGACAAGAAGGGTAATGAAGACTCTTGTCAACATGGTGAGGATATAGCAATGCCTGTCAGGGCTGATCCACTGAGGGATCATTGAAAATGAGGCATTCTTTGCCTCTTTTAGGAGCTTTGGATTAATTTGCCCTGCTCCTGTGCCATTAACCAGCCAAGTTACCTTTGGAATACTTTATGGAATGAAGCAGGAGCTCTCCCCAGTAAACCTGCCTCAGGCTTTAAATACAGATGCTGTGCAATAAATACTCTTCTTCTCTCTTCTAGTTCACATGAATTTGCAGATCAAGTATCTCTGCAGGGGAATGGTAAGGCCTTCAGTGAGATGAATCCCTGGATCCTGATGCTGTTAGTGGGGCTGCAAAAGGTTTCATCCCCAGATATTACTTCTCTTGACATCAGTGACTCTTCTGTTAAAGCTTTATTAAAGCATATCCCTCTTTAAAAAACACCCTTGAAAGGATTTGTCTCTTTAAAAGTGATAATTTACTGCCAAACTCTGAGATGTGGAAAATTATTCACTTTTATTCCTCTTTTTTTTTGCTAACCGAATGAAAAGAGAGTTGAATGTTTGAAGGATGGAGCTGAGTGTCCATGAAATGATCTGTCCTTGTGAAACTTCACCCTCCTGGCAAGCAGCTGAGCCAACAGGTTATTAGTGAGAGCTTCCCATCTCTGGCAGTGCAGGGAAAGACATTCCCAACCACAGTTAACATGATTTTGCCATGGAAATCAATACACAGTGTGTGATGAGAGTTAGCTGTATGAAGAAAAGAGCAAGTTTTGTTGTGTTTGGCATAATAAATACAGATAAACAATGAATCTTGTTGGTTTTGGAGCACTGGAGTCCCTACCAGTGAAGATGTTCAATAAAAAGATGAACCTTGTTGAATGAATTAGGTAAACTGGAAAATATCTGTATTGAAGGAAATATTTGCAGCAAGTCAAGTAATTTCCAAGTCAAAATCAGTTATTCTGACATTCATTTTGTACAGGGATAATTACTGTTTGCATTAGAACATGTGATATTATGCTTTTATGAATGACTGGGTGTTTATGATATGTTGACAATGCTCA
>NW_008662400.1:16931-24042 GCF_000695815.1 Acanthisitta chloris
GATGTGAAGCCAAAATTCAATGTCAATCCAGTGGCAATTGCACAGGTGATGTCTGAAGGGCTGAAAAGGCTTTTCATAGCCTTTAGGTGCTTTAATTTACATGGCTGAATTAAGCTGGGGTATTTTTTTACATTGTTTGCAAAAAATAGCCAATAAAACTGACTGAATAATTGTGATATTCACTGCCTGTACAAGGTATTTTCTGCTTTCATGAGGAGTGAGGTGAGACTTCAGGTGCTGGCGCTGACTGGACATGAGTTTGGGCACAATGTCTTTCTGAAAGAAGCAAATACTTATATCCACGTCCTGTAAAAAGATGTTTTACTCTTGTGCTTCCATCACACTAAAATGAAGGTACTAAAGGAATAGCTGAAGCAAAATTTCAGGTTTTAGTGTTTTTTTTTCCTGAGACCCAAAACCCTAGCATAAAAGGCTTCCTTATCAAAAGAAGCTTACCAAGTGTTGCACTCTGATATAAGTAACATGTTGATTAAATCTCTCTCATCTGCACTTCTAAGACAGCCTTATTTGTACAAATACACAGTCACTCATCATATTGTCTGACATGATCTTGCCTTCCTTTCAGCCTGTTTCTGGCAGTGCTTACTAATTTTAGTCCTAAAGCACCGTATGTAAGTCCTAGTATCAAAAGTGATCTCTCCGGGTCTGAGCTGGGTGACATGAGTTGATAATCTGAACAGCACGCGCACACAAAAATCTCTCTTTAAGCCAAGACAAAGCTTTGGGGCTTAACTGTGTCCCTTCTGGAGCCTGGTAAGATGCTATTTATGACTGGGACTCAGAAAACCTGTCTGTTTGACCATGGTTTGAACTTGCTTAGTTATATGATGTGGAAGAAACAGCCATGAAGACATTGTGTCTGTTATGTTCAGGTAGGATGTGCATAGATGGAACAGAGATGATGTTTGGAGATGGAACAGAGATTTGAGTTTGAATTATGAAAATAGCAGTTAAATTTGTAGAACCATAGAATCATCAAGGCTGGAAAAGACCTCTAAGATCATGGAGTCCAACCATTAATCTGCCACAAAGTCCTTTATAAGGCAGGTCCTTATAAGTCCTTCCTGAGCCCCAAGTATCTATCTCAGATTACATTTCCTGACAGTCAAATTGTCTTTTTGCTGTGTAATGTGGCATTTTTCTGGTGTCTACAGCTGACATAGAAGCTGCAGTCCCTGGGTTTTAATCTTGCCGGTGATTTTGTATAGTCAGGGATCCATCCTTGAGCCATCCTGGTGTGCAACTGTTATTTTCCTGATTTTAGGAACCAAACTACCTGTGGTAGATGTAGACTTGGACATTTCTTTCACCTGGACTGCTGCTGCTGTGGTCTTACCATGGTAGGCTGTGTCCTTCGCCCAAGTTGGGTCCTCTTTAAGGTGTTGAGGTAGTTCTTAGAGGTGTCCTAGAAGGTCTTCTGCTGGGTTGAGCCCCTTGTCATTCTAGCTGTGCTTCAGCTTTCTGTGTTGGGCAGTTCTGCATGGGAACATGCTGAGAATGTGTTTTGCCCCAGTGATACCACCCTGGAGTAATAAATACAATTTATTTTGTCTCTCTGCCTAGTTCTGCTGGAGCTAAAAGTCCGTGTGGTGCCATTCCCATGGTGGGAAGGATTTAGGGAGGTATTTCTCTCCTCAGCTCAGAAATGGCTCCAGGGATGCTCTCCAAGTTCTGTCCTCACTTATTCTGGTAGAGGATGGAGAGTAACCCCTGAAATACACATCTTCTGATAGCAGATTTGTTTTGTGGTCCATCAGGTTGTCAGCTACAACATGAACATAGAAGGACAGTGGGAAAGGCCACCCTGGAGGCATTTCTCCCACAGCCACTACAACCCCCTCAATGTCACAGTGAACGGGATCCCCTGCATCCTCTTCTGGGCCAAGAGGATCATGATCAAGTTTGAAAACCACACACAGCTGGACTTGACAGAGAAGACATTTGGTGTCCATGCCACGGTGGATGTTGGAGATTCCAACTGCAGTGAAGACAGTGCCATGTAAGGTGAAATTATACTCTGCCGGTGGAACTGGTGTCAGATAGCAAGTCTAGGAAGTATATCCTGAAGGAAAAGAGACCTTGTAGAACCCCAGGAGCAATCTCCTTCTTATAATGTCCTTCCAGAGCAGGCAGCAGGGGCTATATACTTTTAAACCAGCCTTTCATGAGGCACACTGATGTACTTAAATGACTTCATGGCACGGTGTAGTCACTCCTTGGGGCCAACCAGCTTTGCTCTTAGTGCTTGTGAGGCTGAAGCTGTTGATCTGTTTGTTCTCCAGCTGTTTTACACAGACGCTTGGGAGGCTGAAGAGTGGATCCTGTCCTGAGCACGTGGCCCAGGGGCTGTGCATGACTACTTATCCCTTTGTAGGGTGTGTGCCAGCAGTACTGCACCAGTTGCAGGTCTGTATAGGTCACCCCAAGTCTCAGGGTGTGATCTATGAGTTGCTGAAGCCACAGAGTGAATTCACTACAGGTTTGCATGTGGCACAAGAGTGTCTGAAAACCTGAACTCCATGTACCAATCTGTCATTAATTTCTTCAGCATCAACAGCATTTAGCAGCTATGCTGCTGCTCACCCTGAATGAGAGCTACACATTAACCTCACTCCACTCAAAATGCTCTGTGGCTATGCTAGAAAGGCTTGTGATGCTTTATATTCCCTTTGTGTGCTGCCTGGCCTCAGGGTTGGTACCAGATTCCACTCTGATGGGCCTAAAACTTGGGAAGTAGGTTCCTAATTGGGCATGTGCCGAATGTGAGCACTGAGTCTACCCCATAAAAGGAGTTTAAATCTGTAATGACATACACAACAAGATAAATAACGTGGCCATTAGCTCCTGTACAACATTGCACCTGCACATCTTAAGATATTTACACAGAAAGCAGGTGTTGCCTCTTTCTGGCTACACAGCTGTGAAGGAAAACACAACATGCACAGGCATTTTGGTGATGTTTCAAGAAATCTAGAAGTAAGATAGAAAAAGAAGACAGGCTTTTGCCTGTAGTATCATAGAATTAATCCAGTGGTGGTTTGACAGAGGGAGGGAGAGAACAGAGTAATGTTACCTTAAAAAGAGTAGTAACAAACATTCCTTCCTCTCTTCTGATCTATAATTCAGAAATGAGCTTAGTCTGATTAGTAATTAACCTAAAACATAATAATGCAAAATTAAGGGTCTCAGAACACAAGTTATGGTTTTATAGTTGCTCATAAGGCTTGAGAAATCAGAAAGACAATGTTGTGGTGGTCTTAAAACTCCTTCTGGAGCTGCTATTTGGACAGTGTTGGACAAGTAGGTTTCTCTGTGTGTCACAGGTACCTCTGTAGTCTTATAGCTGTAGATTAGTAAGAGTAATAATAAGAGTAATAATTATTGTAGAGGCTTCATTTTGTAAGTACAGATTTCTAAGGAATTAGGACTTGTCATGACTCTGACTGGGAGGAAGGTATTTCCCTTGAGTTTTGGGTCTGTGGCTGATAATATACTGTTGCTTTGGCTCTTGCTGAGCAGTTTCTGCACTGTGTCCAGGTTTCTATGCCTGTCCTTCTGCCTTCACAGAGACTAGACAGAGGTTGGCCAGTAGCTGGGAGGGGACAATGCTTGGACAGCCAAAGTCATGTCTCCTGCCATATAAAGTCATAGTCAGCAATAAAAACTGAAGGAAGAAGAACTGTGTAGAGTTTGTGTCTCACGGTGTGCTCATTGCTCAGAGAGCTGCTGGGCATCATCCTGTTGTGGGAGATGGTCAGTGACTGCCCTTGCAAAACTTGGGTCTTTTTTTCTGACTCTTTCTTTCCTTCTTAAACTCTATCTTTAACCATGAGTTCTCTTTTGCTTTTCCTATTCTCTCCCATGTCCTGCTGTGAAGGTGCCATGGGTCTTAGCTGCTGGATGGGGTACAAACACAGGGCTGGAATTCTGCTTGATGCATTATGTTGGAAGATACTTCACAATTTATGGGACATAGAATCATAGAATCACAGAACCATCAAGGTTGGAGGAGACCTCTAAGTTCATCAAGTCCAACCGTAGATCAACCCAGTTCAACAGATTCATTATAAAAGCTGCAGGAAGAGTCAGGAAACAAAATCTACTCCACAGCATACACTTGACATGCCTTTTATCAGTGTTTCACCATGTGGCTGGATCTCAGAATCTGTGGGTCAAGCGCCATTTATCTGCCAAGTTTTCTGATCTTTCTCCTTGTTCCTCTCAGAGTTTTCTGAGTGTCCTCAACCTAGCAATACACCTGCTCAAGGCTTTGATGCTTCCTAGGAAGCTGAGGGTAGATTTTCTGTCAGCCTTGCATTTGCTTATAGCAGAGGAAGGGGAAAACCTTGCTTGAATGCTGCTCTGTAATCTCGGGTCTGAGGACTGACCTAAATAAAGCCATTTAATGGCTGAGTGCTCACACGATGGATTGTTTTTCTCACACCAGAGAAATCCCTCAAAATTCTCCCTTCTCCAGCCTTCTTTGCTAAGACAACACTCTGTGTTGTCCTTCAGTCTGGTTTATACTGTCTAATCAGTGCAAAGTAGCTGAAGCCAAGAATATTAGACATCAAATACATATTCATGTAGTATATGAATAATAATCCAATATAATAATCCAACCTGCATCTTTTTTGTAGTTGAATGTCAGATTTGCCTGTGGCTAATCCTCAACTGTCAATGATTTATTTTCCTTTGTAATAAAGCAACAGATAGTCTGAATTCAGTGTCCTGGTTTATTGGACCAGTGTTAGTCAAGGTACAAGAAGTCTAGATCTCCTAGTCTAGCTCTTCTAGTGTAGATTTTATCTTATGTAGTCTCAATCATAGGCCTGGGTGGTTTTTATTGTGAAAATTACTCTTCAGCTTTAATTCTGGATGTCTTTCAGATGCTGGATGTGTTCCCTATGTTTTGCTTCTGACTTAGTCTGGAAAGGTTATGTGGACAATAAGAATCTGTGCAGGTTTTAAGAGGCAAAACACTATTGTTAAGTGGTAAAAATATCATGTAGTGCTGCAGTGCATTCATTAACCTCATAGGGCTTTTCACTTTAGGGAACTTCATGTGCCCATGGCCACTCCAGGTGAGCTTTGTAGAGCTCAGTCAGGATATTTATGTGTCTCTAATGCTGCACGTGAGTGAAGGTTGAACTCAGGTGACATCAGCATTTTTTATGCTCTGTTGTTCGAAAAGATGAGAATGATGTGTCTGTTTACACTTTCTAATGCCACACAAAGGTGATACTTGACTGAGATGTGGTGGCCTGAGGAGGATAAGAGATCAATGAACTTAATTATCAGCTGATGTGGGAATTGTGTTAGAAGTTAAATATGAATTTTTGCTCTTTCTGGATACTCTGTGCCTCATTCCAGATAACAGGTGAACCAGTGGATTTCACTGGAGGAAGATTTAATCCTTCCATGTTTTTTGCCCACTGACTTTAGGTGCATAACTGGGCAAAAGGCTCCATGTATGACTGAGCTTAATCTTTTGGGCTGCTTTTTTCTCCTAAGAATTTTTTCCTATCCTGAAGTTATTTGCTTTTCTGGCCTAGGCTTTCTCTGAAGTTTGGGGATATTGGCAGCCTAAAGGGACTTGTTATCAGGTAAGTTTGCATAATAAACCAAAACCCAGATAACATGTTAATATTTATTGTTACGCAGTTGCTTGTGTACTTACAGAGAATTTGTTTAAGCAAAAATAATGGGATAGAAACTGTTGATTGTACAATTGAGACAACTGCATTCAATATGTCTAACATTTTCCTGCCCTGCTTTATTAAGCCATTTGTTCTTCTACATTGACTGTTTAATTCAGGGGAAAAGTTTGGGTCATCTCTTTTGCATAGAATCTGAGATGTTGGCTAAACCTTGCTAATTAATTAAATTTTCACCTAGGAATTTTGCCTCAAGAACTGATAGCTTGTGCTGCTCAGGTATCAGGATGTCACTCACTTTATGTCTGCTTCTTGGTGATAGCAGAAAAAAATGTTTATTGCCAATTAATTTTCCATGTCTTGGATGGAAGTACTTTACCAATGTTGCATATAGATATATGTGTGTCAGTCATTCAGGCAAAATCCCTCACATTCCTCTTACTGTGATGGGAGAACAGCAAAACTCCTTCAACTGCAACAATATACAACTTTCAGTCACAGTCAGAGAATCACAGAGTCACAGAATAGTTGAGGTTGGAAAGGACCTTTGGAGACCATCTAGTCCAACCCCCTTCCAAGACAGGGTCACCTAGACTCCACACCTTCCCTGGGCAGTTGTCCCAGTGCTCTGCCACCTCCATGGAAAGAAGTTCTTCCTCACTTCCCAGACTCAGTGGAAGGAGCTAGAGCTCACACTGATATAAATGTATTAAATGGGTAACAATGGGCACAATGAACATCAAATCCCAGAATCCCGGAATCCTAGACTAGTTGGGTTTGGAAGGGGCCTCTGGTGATCATCCAGTCCAACCCTCTCCTGTGTCACCTAGAGCAGGTGACACAGGAACATGTCCAGGTGGGTTTGTAATGTCTCTAGAGATGGAGACTCCGCATACTCCCTTGGCAGTTGTCCCAGAGGTCTGCTACCTCCATGGAAAGAAGTTCTTCCTTTTTCAGACTCAGTGAAAGGAGCTAGATATAAATGGATGAAACTGGAAATGCCAATGAGTTTTCTATATTGCTGAACGTCTGAATTTGGTAGTTGTAAATCTCAGACTTATTTTCTTCCTCATCTTTCCTCCCATATGATGTTTTCAGGCTCTTGTTAACAACCAGCTATTACCACCTGTCTGTTCAGAACTGGTTCAGCCTGCACAGGCTGCAGCTTCTCTACAACCACTCAGTGCAAGCAACCTTCAATGCCACCAGGATCCACGCGCCAGCAAGTTACTCCTACCACTGCAAGCACGTGAGCAGCCTGCAGAGATATGATGCGTTGCTCATACCCAGCTCTGCAAATGACCTCTCAGAGCTTTGGGAAGTCACTTTTATTGATTTCCAGGTAATGTGATGCAGGTAATGAGTGCACCCTCAGCAAGTTCGCTGACCACACCAAGTGTGTGAGATAGTCACAGCTGGAGGGAAGGGATGGG
>NW_008662401.1:0-4636 GCF_000695815.1 Acanthisitta chloris
ACATGGATGTACAGACATGGATGAACACAGGGATGAACATACATGGATGTACACATGGATGAACACACAGGGATGTATACACATGGATGTACAGACACATGGATGTACACACGGATGTACACAGGGATATACACATGGATGTACACAGGGATGTACAGACATGGATGTACACAGGGATGTACACAGGGATGGACAGACATGGATGTATAGACATGGATGTACACATGCATGTACACAGGGATGGACACAGGGATGAACACATGGATGTACACGGGGATGAACACAGGGATGAACAGACATGGATGTACACAGGGATGTACACATGAATATACAGACACGGATGTACAGACATGGATGTACAGACATGGATGTACACATGGATGAACAGACATGGATGTACACAGGGATGTACACAGGGATGGACAGACATGGATGTATAGACATGGATGTACACATGCATGTACACAGGGATGGACACAGGGATGAACACATGGATGTACACGGGGATGAACACAGGGATGAACAGACATGGATGTACACAGGGATGTACACATGAATATACAGACACGGATGTACAGACATGGATGTACAGACATGGATGTACACATGGATGAACACACACATAGATGTATAGACATGGATGTACACATGGATGTACACAGGGATGAACACATGGATGAACACACATGGATGTACACATGGATGAACACACAGGGATGTATACACATGGATGTACAGACACATGGATGTACACACGGATGTACACAGGGATATACACATGGATGTACACAGGGCTGTCACATGGATGTATAGACATGGATGTAAGGACATATGGATGCACACACATGGCTGTACACATACATGGATGTGCACACATGGATATACACACATGGATATAAACACATGGATGTACAGACACATGGATGGACACACATGGATGGACACACATGGATGTACACATACATGGATGTGCACACATGGATATACAGACATGGATATACACACATGGATGGACACACATGGATGTACACATGGATGTACACATACATGGATGCACACGATATACACAGGGATATCTACACATGGATGTACACATGAATGTGCACATGGATGTACAGACATGGATACACACATGGATGTACACACACATGGATGTACACACATGGATGTACACAGGGCTATCTACACATGGATGTGCACACACATGGATGTACACACATGGGTGTACACACATGGATGTACACACGGATGAACACATGGATTCACACATGATACATGGATATGCACATATGATTAACGCATGGATGCACACACATGCACTCACATGGATGAACACATGGATACACACACATGGATGTACACACACATGCACACATGGATTCACACATGATACATGGATGCGCACACATGAGGCACACATGGATGCACACACATGGACACACATGGATTCACCTGGACCCACACATGGACTCATCCACACACTCAGAGCTGCACACACACGCACACACACACATGACACACACGTGTACACACGTGGCACACCCCCCCAGCACACCCCACAGGGCACAGGTGCCCCAGGCTGCCCCACACCTGCAGCCACCACCACCTCAATGCTCAGCTCCAGCCTCTTCCTGCTTTTTTTTCCCTGCAGCAGAACTGGCTGAGCTGAGATCCAAAATTTTGGACCCTCCTGGGAGCAGAGTGAGGGACACAGCTCTGGCTCAGCTCCAGGGCCCAGCCCCACTCTGCCAGGCTCCGAGAGGACAAGGTTTAATCACAACACAGCTTTTAACGGGTTATGGGCAACAAATAGGTCTGTAATCCCTTTTCTTCCTAGGATTTATAATCCATGTGCATAAACCCACACGTTCCCAGCCATACACACCCACTGAGCCTCGTGTGGGAAAGCACATCCAACAGCAAAAGGGTATTAGAACCAGGGATGGCACTGGGGTCACCCCTTAAACCATCAGCATTTTCCTCACTGTTCCTTATTTTCCTAACAACTCCTTATTTTCCCAATTAGTCCTTATTTTTCCAACACATCCTAAGTTTTTATATACTCAGCATTGTGTATATATATATATTGGGAAGGGCATTGGGCACCATGGAGTGACTCCAGCCAAGTCACTTCTCCCAGAGCATCGACCATGGAATCATAGAATGGTTGGAAAATGGTTGGAAAAAAACCTTAAAGAAAGTTCCAACCCTTTCCTGCTGGATTTACCCCTCCCAGAGCAGGATTTCCCCCCAATTCCCACAGCCAACATGCTCCAGCAGTGCTTCATCCCCATCCCATCCCCATCCCATTCTCATTCCATTCCCATTCCTCTCTTTATCCTCACCATCCCCATTTCCCACGCTCTCCCATCTGGAAGTGAAACCTCCTGGCTGCCAACTCGGACTTCTCCACAGATTTGCCACCAGCCTGATGAGTGTTGGTACAATTCTTTGCCTGGAATTTTTTTTTCCCTGCTCTGTTATATACACACACGATTAGAGTGAACATTGCTCTCCCTTTCCCATTCCTAGGCACGAATCCAATGGCATTTTGCTGCAGGCTCTGCCACACTGAAAGGGATGTTGACATTTACGGAATGTTTCTCTTCACCTCTGATGCTACCAACTCTCTTTATTTGTAATCTCTTTGAAGAACCCCAATAAAACAGCAAAGCCTGGGATGTGCAATTCCTTCCAGGCTCCTCTGGAATAGCAAAGCAAGTTTCAAACATTTCAGGCAGACCCAGTGTTGGATCCCAATGTCATTTAAAGGTTGGCACCTGAGGTTTCCAGGGATTCTAGATTCATTTCTCCCTGTTATTATTTACTGCCTGCAGGGGAAATGAAGGGGGAAAGGGGAAAAAAAAGCAGGGAAAAAAAGAAGAAAAATAGGATTCTGTAGGATTTTAGAGTGTTGTTTCCTTCCAGTTGCAAATAGGTGATGCTTGTGGCAGGGAGGGATGGACCCTCTGCAATGAGCCCCAAAGATCCAGGCTGGATTTTCCCAGTGCCAATAGACTCCTGGATATCCCCCACCCACAGCCCCATCTGAGTGGGCTCAGAAATAAAGAAGATAATTCCCGAATCCAGATCATCTTTCTTTCACCTTATAAAAATCCTCTGCAGCTTATCAGCCCCTGAGCCAACACAAGCTGATCTTTTTTTCTTTTTTTTTTATAGAGCTGCTGCTTATTTAAAACAAGAAAAGACTTTAAATCACTGTAATAATAGGGAAAAAATCCTATTTATTTAGTAGGAAGTATCACTCTCTGCCTAGAAATGCTCCTGCTGTGTCTCACAAGAAAAGGATTGTGCCTTGTGTGTGGCTGATGGCGATGGCAAAGCCACCAAAAATAATCCCTTAGCCAAAAATCTGGTGTTTGGGGGCAAAAGGGACAGTGCCAGGGGGGTGGCAGCTCCGAGGAGGCAGCAGTGCTGTGGTTGCCTCTGGTTTTCCTGACACAGCTGGATTTCCTACCACCAGGTCTGGGAGCTGTCACCTCCCTCCCTCGGGGTCTAGTTGGAGATGAGCTAAGATTTCCTTCCTCCTGGTGCTCTGCACTCACCCTCCCCAGTGCCTGTTTAGGTGGGGATTATCACCACCCTGAGAGCATCACTGGTACCCACACAGAGGGTTTGGGCTCCTCAGCACCTCAAGGTGCTGCACAACCCTGGGGGCACCTCTGGGCACAGGGATGGGTATCACCCCTGGGGACAGCTCATCCCTCAGGCTCTGCTGCTTTCAGAAAGGGCACCCAGATGTGGCACCTGCTCTGAGGACCATCAGGTCCTTGGGGAACGCAAGCAAAGCACATCCTGGTGTGGATGTGGTACCAATTCCCAGCACATCTCATCCATCTACATCCCACAAGGATGTGCTGGAGCAGAGCCATGGCCACTTGCTGCCACAGCCCCCCAAGCTCATCAGCCTCCACAGCACCTTTCCAGGCAGCCAGGAAGGGATCTGCACTCCAGAGGCAGATCCCAGTCAGGGAGGTCAGGCTGACCCTTCCCCAACCACGTTGGGGTTTGTCACCCAGCCAAAACCTGCAGAGACCTGGGCTGGGTGTCACCCCTGAATGGGTGTCACCCCTCTGTGGATCAAACCATAGCACAGCTGCCCCTCACAGCCACCACACTCTTCCCTCTGCGTGCACAAACACTCTTCTCCTCCCCATGGCTGCCAACAGTCAGTGGGACCAATTCCATCCATATGGCAGGGAAAATCCACCTGGGAGACTTCCACCCTTGAGGAGAGAGAGGGTGCTCCCCTCCAGGGATGGAGGATGCTACCTCAGGGGCTGAGGGATGCTTTTCCTCAAACCTGGAGGATGCTATTCCTCAAACCTGGAGGATGGTCTTCCTCACACCTGGAGGATGCTATTCCTCAAACTTGGAGGATGCTCCTCCTCACACCTGGAAGATGTTCTCCCTCACACCTGGAGGATGTTCTCCCTCACACCTGGGGATGCTCTTCCTCACACCTGGAGGATGGTCTCTCTCACACCTGGAGGATTCTCTCTCTCACACCTGGGAATGCTCTTCCTCACACCTGGAGGATGCTATTCCTCAGACTTGGAGGATGCTCTTCCTCACACCTGGAGCATGCTCTCCCTCACACCTGGAGGATGCTCTT
>NW_008662402.1:0-7855 GCF_000695815.1 Acanthisitta chloris
AGTGTGATGTTATTCTTGTCCCACAACATTTGTTATTCATGTCCCACAACAAACCACCCCAGGGAGTGTGAGCAACCTGGAGTGCTGGGAACTGGAGCGGACAAAGAGGAACGAGGCACATTGGCGGGGGCAGTTGGGCACGGGCAGTTGGCGCAGGCAGGGGTGAGCAGGAAGGGCGCAGAGACCCCCTGCTTCTTTTTATATTTTTGCTTTTGTTTTTTCCCTTAGCTAGACCCAGCAATGGTATCTACGCAAGCGAGAACTGTCGCTGCCTTTCCCAGGAGGAATGCTGTAAGCCAGCCAGGACCCTCCGTGCAGGACGCAGCTGTGCAGGTCACTGCTGCACAGAGTGCCCCGGTCTGGTACTAGTTTCAGAGGACAGTGTGAGTCACAACTGTGTACAGTGTGAGCAGGTGAATGATTTGCTGTGCCTGGTGGCAGAGCTCAAGGAAGAAGTAGAGAGGTTAAAAAGCATTAGGGACAGTGAAAGGGGAATAGACTGTCAGAGTCAGCAGGAGACGGTTAAGCCTTGCCCGTCCTGCCCTCAGGCAGATGAAACAAACCAAGTAGATGGGGGGGACTGGAAACAAGTCCTTGGTCAAAGAGGTAAAAGAATCCCCTCCCAACCTCCCCAGTTGCCCTTAAAGACCAGGTATGAGGCTCTGGACCCAGGGAGTCAGGCAAAGGACAGTCATAATGTGACAAATGTACCCTGATCCTATGAAAACCTGAGTGTAACATTTTAAAAACTGTTTCAGTAACAGCATTTCAAACTAAGTCATGTTACAAATAGATGAAAGGGGCAGAGTGATCTTGCCATAGCTCTGTGTTACAGATTACAAGCAAGTTTTTATAGTCTCCATACAGATTTAATTTAAAGAAAACTAAGGGTCAGAACTATTTAAAGCAAGGTTGCTGTTTTAACATCTGAAAATCAAATGACTAGCAGTAAATAATTCTGTATGTTTTATGATCTAACATAGTCTAATAGGAGAAATATGCATTAAGAGAAGCAAGGCAAGTTACATATAAGGTACACTTTAAGTTACAGTAACTGAAAACTTAGAATAACATGATACAAGTTTGCCATTAAAGGTGTAAAAGGTAAAAATGTAACCTCATAAGAGGACTGACAACAGACAGACTCGTCCTATTGCAGTCTTCCACAGCCAGCACATTTCTGTTAAGTTTCATTTTATCCCTGCATTTGCTGAACAAGGACAGGAATGTGGGTTTGCAGAGAACCACACTGGCTGCAGGAAGGACCCAAAATGATGCCTCCATTTCACCACTGATCCTTGGTGCAAAGTCTTTGAGCACCATAGGGTAACCTATGTTGTACTGCACAGGAGGAAGTAGAGGGTTTTCCTGCCCAATGTTAATGAATACACTTCTTCACAACAAGCCTAAAATTAAGTAGTAACTCAACTTACTGTCTGGGAACATACAGCAATTTTGACTTTTTAAAACCATCTGAAATCAGGAAACTAGGTCCACTGCTCAGGGTGACTCCAGACTGTTAATTACATTTAAGGGACCTTGGGTGGCTAAAAGACTCCATTCCAGGAGACTCCATCCAGGGACATGCCATCCCAGGGCAAATAATATTTCAAAACAGAGCACTACCTTATTTATGCTGAGGCAGAAATTCCAGAAAAAAGTCCACACTGATGCCATACAGCAAGAGCGCAATAATCTAAGCAGCACTATGATTTAATAGTAAAAAATATTAATTACCAGAAAAATACCTGCAGTTGTGCATAAAGGAAGGAGAAAATGTGTTTTGTTAAGGGACAAAAATGTGTTTTGCTAACCAGTTTGTGTTTTGGAACTGCACAACTGGTGGCAGGTTAAACATGGCACAGACTAGTGCTTGGAATCCCCTCCATTCAGGTAGAACTGCCACCTGTAGATTTAAGTAAGTGGACAGTATGCACCACATGAGCTTTTATCCTGCTGTGCTGAAGATTCCATTAGCTGGACTCCCTGCTTCTCCACGCTTTTATGCCAAAGACCTGGTGTCTGCAGGATCTTTATGACTAGCTCCTCAAAGGCATGTTGTACTCCATCTTGTGTCTTGGCACTGGTCTCTGGGGGAGGGGTGGAAAAAGGGTGTTACCTTCCTTGCTGGGAGTATATTTTACTTCACAAAATGTTATTTTGGGACCAGAGAGAAGATGTGATTTTTCTCAAGAGCAAAGCTCCTCCCCATTCTCTTAAAGGGACACTTAAGTTGAACAGGACGGACAGAAATGCATCCCAGTCTGAACATCACATTTTTTCACCTCAAAGAATTCCACAGCTCCCCATTTTCTCCATAATGGAGAAACAGAAATTGGTCTCAGGTTGCAATAGTAAAACTACAAGATAATTATTACATAACTAAGCCAGGAAATAAAAAATGCAGAGGGAATTACATGTTTTCCCCTATGCATTTGGTTCAGTTTGTTTTGGAAATCTTTCCAAGAAGCTTTACCTAAAAAATGCCTGGATTTTTTTTCTTTTTAGGAACACATTTTGTTCCCCATATTTATATCTTTGCATTTGTATATTTTATTGTTGCTCTAAGAATATTGTCTTTTGTGTAGCTGCAGCAGAAACCTAGGAACGAAAGATTACCCAAGATCCTTGCTGACATCACTAAGGAGAAATATTTCCTGGGCTTTGAATTAAAAAATCCTGTTAGTTTCAAGAGAATATAAAATTCATGCCTATCCAGTATATACAGTAAATCTGTTCCAGAGAAAAGTGCTGCTAGTTGTAATTGATGCAGAGCAAAAAAGTTGAACCCTACATCCATTCCTAAGAATTAACGCAGCAAAAGGAACCCACAGTAATTAGGTACTAAAAAAACCACAGAAAATCAACTCAACAACCTGAACTACAATTGTACACTCCAAACATGCTTAACAATACCAAAATAAACATGAATATACAGGGTTTGTCACAGAGGTGCATACCTATAAAAAGCAGTGAGCGTTTCCTAGCAAACTGGAGTCCTTCTTTTCTCTCCACTTCACGATCAGGCTGCAGAGGCAAATGAAGAAGATGACTAAAATAAGCTATGCTTGCCACTTTTAGGCAATACCTGGAAAAGCACCACTGCAGAAGGGAGGGTTTGTCAAAAAATGTCTGCAATATGTAGTAATCAGCTCGATTTTCCCACTCTATGGACAGCTTACTGCTAGGCTGTCCAATTTGAACAGCAGCAACATCAAATCATAGAACATCCTGAATTGGAAGGGATCCACTAGGATCATCAAGGTCCAACTCCCAGCCCTGCACAGGACAGCCCCAAGAACCCCAGCATGTGCCCAAGAGTGCTGTCCAAATGCTCACTGAGCTCTGCCAGGCTGGGGGTCATGACTAATTCCCTAGGGAGCCTGTTCCAATATGGGTAAATCCAAACAGAAAAAAAGGCATATTAAAGGTTCTGAAAATGGGCAGGTTTGGGAGGGGCCAGAAGAGAATCTAGTTCAGAACAGCCACCCTGAAAACCTCTTGTAGTAAAAGCTAGAGTGAGGTATCTCACTACGCAACAAACATCTAAAATATGTCAAAACATCCCAGAAACAAACAGCAACCAGTGCACCTCACAGTCACATGGATGCACACTCTACAGCCATCTGAAGAGTTGAATTCCCCTTCCCTACCACCTGTCAAAACAGTTTGGTCAAAAAGAAAGCAGCAGTTGTGCTGTTGCACTGCAGTTAACTTCAGTGTTAGCAGTTTTTAGGCAGACCCTCTCACTATCTTAACGTCATATCATCAATTGCCTCTCGAGGAGAGTTTCCATTAAAATCTTTAACAAGATCTGCTTCTAAAATGACATCATAAGTGGAGCCTGCCCAGTTCAGTTACAGAGCATAACACCTCTTCACACAACAGGTGCATTAGTTACAGCACTTATTTGACATTTATACTCTACCAGGAGTAAGTAATCCAGGGAAGAGTGTAAAAGGATCCATTCCTGAACTGACCTTATCGGTTTTATTGCCAACCAACATCTTCACAGTGTTGCTTTTGGAGGTATAGATTTCCAGCTCATTCAGCCAGCTTTCTAGTCCTGTGAAAGTGTCTTTTCTTGTAACATCATACACTGATAACAGAGAAAAAGGAGTTAACAGCCGTAGAGTCTTCAACAATGTCTACTTCATTATGGCAGGACTTAGTCCACACTAGCTAACTAGTGCCCTGAAAAAAAAACAGTACTAGGGAAGTACAGCAAGAGGTATCAATCATATCCTCTTCCTAGCACTGGAACACACTGGCTGTGCCCACCCAGAGGCACCAGCAATTAGAGAACATGGCCATCTGCGCTTTAAAATCAGACTTACCAATTCTCAAAGACTTAATGTCTTCTACCTGTTAGTGATTCTGAACTGGACCACCCAAAGTATTTTAAAATAGGTATTTTGTCACCTAATTTAATGTATAACTACAAGCACACACTGCTGCTAAAAACATGGACTGAGTGAAAAGCTACTTCTGGGCACTGGTAACTTCCTAACTGCATCCACTTAAATCACTGAAGTTTAAAATGCTGCATCATACTCAGAACATTTTGTACAGCAAAGTGTTCAGCCCTCACAACCCCTAAAATTAAGAATCCCTTTGTTTTGCAATTGTTGTTGTTACACAGAAAGGGCCTAACCATCCCCTACCTGTGTACAAACCTCATCTGACCATAATTACACAACTAGTTTCTGGGGGGAAAAAAAGTCAAAACATCGTGGGGAAAAGAACACAACACAAACCCCCAACTGGCCTTATTACCAGAAAATCACCAAAGTAATAACTACAAAGCTAATAATTCATCCACTCAACAGGTGCAGTGTGACACCTCTGAAGTATTTTGAAGCAGTGCCATTTCCTGCCAGTGGTTCGGCATACTCTGTGTTTGAGCTAATGAGTAGCAATGTTGCAAAAACCAGAATTACTCCTCTGATTGTCCTGGACAACCTCCCTTTGTAAGGACATGCACATTTAGGTAGTAATAAAGACCACAATTGTTGTAATCGTGTTTTTTGTTCAAATACCTCATACCTAAAACAACCCCTTGAGCTCCTCGGTAATAACTGGGGGTCAGTGTTCTAAAGCGCTCCTGTCCTGCCGTGTCCTACAGAGGGAGGAAACAAAAAAAACAACAACGAACAAAAAAACCACACACCAAAAAAACCAACCAAAAACTGTACACAAAATCAAATCTATTTAGAACTAAACAGGCAAAAAAACCAACCGAAAATCAAATCTATTTAGAACTAAACAGGTATTTTAAACTAGACAAGATGAGCAAAGGTAAAATTTTCCTGGCTGGTAAGGCTACATGAAACCGTAAGCCAAGAGAATGAGGAAGGTAGTCAAAAACGATTACCAGCAGCAAAAGAAAACAGTTAAGGAGAGGTAGATAAGGATGGAGAGCATTTGACTGAAGATTAAAGTGATAAGCAGACACCTGTAACAGGAGCGAGACATCAAGAAAGTCAAAGAGACTGGAGAAATGCATGAAAAGCAAACAGCCATGCAGTTAGGTTTAACCAGTTAAAAACCAGCTGAACAGAATAAGGTGAGAGGAACTGGTTTTCCAGTGAGAGGCTGCAGGAAACAAGACACTGCGGTTCCAGACATCTCCCTTTGCTCCTCCACAGCAGGGAAGAGGAATCCAGTTAGAAAGAACTACTTCAAGACTGCTACAGCTCTAAGCAGGTAAGAAATTTAAAGTTGGTAGTTCCATTCGATTATTGCTGCAACGTGTCACACATTATCTCGGATTTTCAAAACAGGTAAGTGCAATACAAAATTCAAGAACCCCTCAGAACAAACAATGAGGCAAAAAAATCACACAAATAGGATTTTTACCAAGAATTTTTATTTACTTTTATATGCAGTTTACACCTATAGACTAGCAGCTATACTGTAATGTATTTATTCCTTGTTTTAAAAAAAAAACCAAACTAAAATTGGTGACATATTTCCTTAATTCAAATCATCAGTTTTAAAACCAAATTAAAATTGATGACATATTTCCTTAATTCAAATCATCATTCCTAGGGAGATTGTACTCTAAGGCATCCATGGGCACTAAAGTAGAATCCTCTTTCTGACTTCAACATGCATTAAAGTATTTACTTAGCATTGTACAACTGCACTGGTGTGTTGCCATTATCTCCCAATTAGCAGCTTCTCCTAACTGTGTCACAGCCAAATTAAAATTGATGACATATTTCCTTAATTCAAATCATCATTCCTAGGGAGATTGTACTCTAAGGCATCCATGGGCACTAAAGTAGAATCCTCTTTCTGACTTCAACATGCATTAAAGTATTTACTTAGCATTGTACAACTGCACTGGTGTGTTGCCATTATCTCCCAATTAGCAGCTTCTCCTAACTGTGTCACAGACTGCTGTAAAAGTGCCTTTTCCAGCTAGAAAACCTGTGCGAGCTCTGGCCTTGCTTTAGATTCCACAGCAAGGAAACACACTCCTGTGTGATTATTAGGGAAAAATATCTTGCTTCTTCTCAGAAAAGCTTCTGTTCTTTGTGCAGCTGATCTGCACTGCCTAGACCAAATGTGACTTCATCACACTTGCTTTGCATTCTGTACACAAAGTGTGAGTGAAAACAAAAAAATAATCCAAGTTTTAGCATCTATATTACTTTTGTTAATACCAGTCCAAAGCATGGTTGTGGTCTCTTTCCAAGAGCCCCAGTTAATTAACAATGGCATATTCTTTCTCAAATACCTATGACTGTACACATAAAATCCCTTCTAGGGCTCTCTCATTCCACTTGGAAAAATAAATATGGTGCTTTATATTATAAATAATCCTGACCACACAGCTGCAATCTGATTTCCCAGGTTGCAGATGCTGGAAATAAAGCATCAGGAAGTTCAGGACAAATGCTCAGGTCTTCCAGTAAACAGCTCAAGACCAAGTATGTGTTTTTTCATTATTTTACCCAAAATAAAGCATCTGGACTGTTTCTGGTGTAGTATACAGACAGAGCTGCTGCACAGCCCTACAGGAAATCATTGAACTCATCACCCAGAACATCGCTTTTCTGCAGTTTACTCGACTTGGTGCTGTCTATCCTGGGACGGGTTCTGGGTTGTGCAGGCACGGAATGCCTGCCTTTCATGCACACTCACATCTTCACAAGTTTAACACTTCACAGAGCCTTTGAGAAACCCAGTTGTGTAACTCGAATTAAAGGAAGTCCAAACTTGACAATGAAGCCTTTAGAGATGTTTTGAGTGGACCTTCTCTGCAACTACTGTTGTACGATCACGACACTCATTCTACATGCATTGCACCATAGGTACACAATCTCAGCATGCGTAAGGCTTCAGCAAGGGGAGAGAAGAAGGAACAAAGATGAAAGAATAGCACAAAAAGAAGCTCCTGAAGACCGCACGCCCTTTGAGACCAAACCTGTTGCTACCTGTCTGGAACGAGACCTACCCATATGGCAAGCTGTACTGCGTGGCCGTCCACCACCATCTTCTTCACTTTAAAATCAACACCTAAGACGTAACAAGTGAAGGCTTGTCAGAAAGAACTGTCGAACGCTCGTCCCCCGCGTCCGCACGATCCCGACGCTGCCTCTTCGCCGACGAGACCACACCGAAATCGCCCCCAGGTTGCGGGCGGATTGCGGACTCACCGACCGTGGGTTTCAGGCACGGCTCAAAGGCGCCGTCCGTGAAGCTCAGCAGGAGGCTGTGGGGAAAGAAACCGAGGGCTCAGCCCGGGGCGGCGCTACCGCCCCCCCCCCCCCGCGCCAGCACCTGGACTTCCCCACGGCGCTGTCTCCGACCAGCAGCAGCTTCAGCGTGAGCCCTGCGGGGTCCA
>NW_008662403.1:0-5608 GCF_000695815.1 Acanthisitta chloris
TCCCATCCCATCCCATCCCATCCCTCCAGCATGGCCAGGCAGCCAGGCAGCCCTGGATTCACATGGCGAATGTTGCTCCCGTGCTGAAATCAGGCAGAGGAGGGTTGAGGTGAAGGACTAAACAAGCATTATGGATTTGGTGCAAGGAGCTGTGAGATGGATGAAGTCATCATTTTAGGGGGGCTGTTACCCACTTTTATGCTGCAGTACAAAGGGGACATGAGAGGGGCTGGAGGGCTCTGTCCTGTCTGCTCTTCAGCACAGCCAGACTCATCAATTTAAGTTTCTTCAAAAGCTGCATGAATACAGTATGGAATAGTGTACATGCAAGAAGAACTGAGAAGAAAGAGTAGGTCTGGATAGAAAAAAATCACTGTAAAGAAATGAGTCCCAAGGAGCTCCAGGACCCAGCAGCTGCTTCTAACAACCCATAGTCTGCTTCTGTCCCTGTTTCACACAAAACACCACAAGGGCTTTGGCTCTTGCCATGGGCCTGTCTGGGTCACCCTGACGCAGCCAGGCTTTCACTTGAGATCAGTGGTCATTTTGGAAGAGCATGAGCACAGGAACAGCTGTGATGATGCTGTGTATTTGGAGAGGTTAATTGAAAGGACAAACTGTAATTGTAGGAGTCCCCAGCACTAAAGATATTAGTTTTGCTGTCTCTTCGGCATTCACTCTTTTCCTTGATACCTCACAGCCCATGGTCCTGGCTAGAAGGTGTCTGCTGTTTTAGAGTAAGGTGTGCCTGCAAATCTCAAAACTTTTTAAAATACATCTCTAAACTCAGCACTCCTGTAGGAGCAACTGCTTCACAGGTTTGTAGTCTAAGGTGCAGGAAGGTTAAAATTATTTGCCCAAAGACTTAAGATGCAGAGCTGGGCAGGCAACAGGACTGAGGAATTGCAGTCCTTAATATGCCACTCCAAGCACTTGTCCATAATCCCTTTTTTCAGTTAGTAGCAAATGATAATTTATAACATTGTCTCTTAGAAAACTGAGTGCAGTGTTGCTCTCCAAAGCAACCCAGGTCAGAAATCTTCCAGTTAAACTATCTAAAATGACAGAAAATATTTCTGAAGGACAAACTGTTCTGGTTTCAGCTGGGACGAAGTTACACAGACACACTATGCATCTTTTTCTTCCATCTGCCTAAACACTGGGCTGTGTGTTTCTGTTCTGGTTTTAAACAGGACTGAAGAGTTGCAACTCCAATTCAGCTTGCAGACCGTAGCTTTTGATTTTGCTGTATCTCTGGTTAGCAGATCACAGCCTTAATACCCCCTTACTTGTCAAACAACAGCTCTGTATGCAGAGATCAAAGTAGCTGGAGAGAACACGTTTCCTTTGCTCATATAGAAGAAGATGAGAGGTAACATGATCTTGACCTCTGAAAGTCAGGGACAGCTCTGAGGGTTGGTGACTTGAGCCGGGACTTCTGTTGATCATATAACAACAACACATGCTGGTGCCATAACACAGACATGAATTAACTCTTTGGAGGGAGTTGTTTTTCTGGGGGTCCTAACTCCTGTAAAGCTAGAATTAACTGGAAAAAGGTATCGTTTGCAATGTAAACTATGTTTTCATATATATAGGAAAAAAAAGCAAGCTGGTTCTTAGTAGACTGCATTGCAAAAATTTTGGGTGGAGAAGAAGCAACTCCTTAAGTGAATTACACCTTCAGATGATGTCACATGGACTGTCTCTTCAGGGTTTTATTGCTCCCTAAGTACTATACTGTCTGCCCTTTCCCAGGAAGGTTTTATACCATCAACAAACAGCAGGAGAGTGAATATAATCTGCAGGACATGGTAAACTCACACAAGTAAATGTGGCCATAAACCGTAAGTTAGCTAATGCATTTACAGATGTTCATTCTAACCCAGATGTAGCTACTGTACCTCTGAGGTCTCACAGATGTAGTGCAGAAACTGCTTTGCCATGTTGCATGGAGAATTGATGAAGACACATGATGCTGTTGTTGTCATATTGTTTTTTTTCCCCCAGCTGCTAAATTACATTAAAAGCACTAAATAGGCACTCAATATTTTCCCCTATATAAATTTATCATGTAGCAATTACTGCAGTTAGACTCAGTGCAGGTATGTGACTGTAAATGGGAGGTGTCAATCGGTGTAATTAGAAAAGAAAAAGATGTGCCTGAAAAACAACCTCTGCGTTACAATATTGCCCCCTCTATAAACACCCTACCACATGGTGTGTCCCTTCTTAGTTACATAGTGTAAGTCCTGTGTTGATTCAGGCTTGAATTACACAGTAAATCTTGTTTGTGAATTTATAGACTGTCCCCTTGAATGCAGAATTGTGCCAGCCTATTTATTTAAAGTCCCCTTTTTTTCACTGCAGCTTTGGAGATGTAATACCTTATGTGCAAAATCCCTGAGTGACAGCAGCTCTGCAAGCTCATGATACTTATAATACATTACATATTATCAATAAAATGTTGCAAGACATGTCATAGATCTTATTAACATAACTTTAAATTATGGGTACAAGTTTGACCTATCTGTTGATGGATTAGAAGCAAAGCTTGGATTGTTAAACAGAATTAAAAGGCTCAGGGCATCATTAAACAAACTGTTTCAAGTAAAATGTCTGTATTTCACCATAAAAAGTCAAAGCATACCTTAAAAGCTAGTTGTCCCCAAGGCAACTTATAAAGTTTAAAGAAATCCATAAATAACTTACAAGTATTTTTTAAAAATTACTTTTGCCATTGCCCTGATATTAATTATGATCCAAATTGCTCCCAGAAACCTTGACTGCCCTAAAACATTTTGATCTGTATGTCTCCCCATCCCCCAAAGCAAACCAGGGAAAATAAGCTCTGAACTGCCAGGAGATCTAGACAGCACCCAAACCTTTGGTACCAGTGACATGTAGAATGCCTTCCTGTCGTGTCCCATTTCTGAGTTGAGATTCATTGTGCCAAGACTAGAAAGTCCAGAGATTTATAAGTGACTCCTCAGACATGCAGGAGTCTGTGCTGGCAGATCCAGCTGCAGACTTTGGATACTAGGTCACAAATGAGTTTTTCTGAAATATTTCTGGGATTTGTTTGTGTATGCTTAGGTAGCTGGACTAGTTTTAATTTATGGAGTGGCTTTTGTTTTTTTAACTGTGGATCCTCTGCCACACTTCTTTGTGCTCGTTGTGTGGGCACTGTTGTTCTCACTTTGGCAGCAGGGTAAAATTTGAGGCAAGTCATTTAAGTGACTTGCCTGAAGTTATGTAGAAGAACAAGGACAGGGCCATAAACAACTCATAGATATTCTGTTTCCTGGCCCTCCACTTATATTCTGGAAATAATCCTTTTCTTCCAAGTGTCATTAGGAGTCGCCTTCTATAGAAGGATAAATAAGGCTCTTTTTCCCTATGCTTTAACTGTTTAAAACATTGAATTTTACTTGTAGGATGAGAACTTCTGTCTTGGGGTGGTGGTGGTGGTGGTGTGTGTGTGTGTGTAGTCTAGTAAAGATGGGAGTTGGAAGGCAAGAAGCCCAGAAATTGCTGCCTTTTCTCATTATTTCCATAATATAGTTTCTGGATGAAGTACAAAACCATGACTGAGAGAGAGAGAGAGAGAGACCCCTTCCATTGACTTGTAAGGGAATGGAGAGAGACATTTAAAAGAAACGTGTCCAGCTGATGAGTAACCTGGCATGCACCACTGAGTCGTTAGTAATGTTTATTCTATTAGAGTGGACAGTCTTTTGCTGTTGACAAAAAAGCTAACTCAGTCCATTACACATTAAATTAAGAGAACACACAAATGCATGGTAATCACAACTCTCTCCCTGAGTACTGTAATAATGATTAGTAATAATGACCTTTTGGGTTGGGGGTGGAAGGAGATAACCTAAATACTTTGGGGTTAATTATTACTCCCCTGTGCTCAGGAAAATCCTAGCATTTTAACAACTTTGCTATGTCTGAAGCCCCTTGAGACCTGAAACTGGCAACAAAAAAGAACATATATATTCAGACAACAGTGTTGTAAGTCATTCTGCTGCTTTGGATTTTGGTTTGGTTTGGTTTGGTTTGATTTCTTTGACAAGTTAAAAAAAGTTAGTTTTCACTCCTACAGGCTCATATACTGAATAAATAAAGGCACAAATAAGAGTGGCTGGACTTCCCTGACTTTTTCTGTTAACCTTAAAGTTCACTGTGCTGAAAACTAATAGCATCTAGTTGTCAAGAAGCCAGAATAATGACATTTTGTGCCATTATTCTAATGCATTTTTCACAGTGCATTTTCTTTAATTATTTGCATGAGTAATATGATTATGCATTCATGCCAATACAATTCAGATAATTAATTTACATGATGGCAATTTCTTAATGATTTTGATGTCAAAGTTAATAGCCACATCTGATAGCTGATCCATTGGACCTGACATAAATTTAACTTTTAATGTATTGATGCCAAAACCAACAGCAGCATCAAATTACATTGCAGAAAAATAAACATCCACAGGGTAAAAACTTCAGTGGAAAAGTCTTGATCCTTACCCAAGGTTTATAGGTTCAAAATAAAACCAAGGCCCCTAGACATGATGCATCTCACATTTTTACTTCATCTTGCTTTATTTATTTACACCATTAATGGTATTGATGCCCGATATTTAAGAGATCAAATTATATGCTATAATATAAAAAATTATGTTCTCTTGCCTCCAGCTTGGTGCATATATTCCTTGTATTAAAATGAAAAAATGCATTAATTAAGCTTTTATCTTCCTGGTACTTTAAGCATAAAGTCTAAACTGCTCTGCAGGGAAGGAATTTAGGACTGGTGTCTGAACCTGAATTTGTGTCTTAGTTTGTGGTTTCAGTTTGCTCCATGTGGTAATAGTATCAACAAATAGACTTTATGTGGAGGCAAATATTGTTAATACCAATAAAATGAGAAACACAGCAATGCATAATAAGATTTGAGATCAATGTTTTTAGTACATTTTTTACTATATAGGAGTGATACATAGATGAAGAGATAATTGTATGTGTAACTGTATATACTTACCTATCTGTTTTATATTGACTCACATAAGTATTACAAGACAATTAACACAGAATAAAACCACATTCTTCAGTCTTTGTCCAGGAGATCTGAAGATCTCTTTACAAGTTTATGGGCATTTTCATTTACCAGTTAAATATTTTAGTACACCTTAGTATTGAAAAAATGTATGTGAAACAAATTATGATAACGATAAAATGGTGATGGTTGTTTTCCTTTTATTTTTTTTAATCAAAAGCAAAGCTTCATTCCATGACACAGTTACTAACATAATATTTATTTCCCCCTGTTTCAGCCTGTTCAATGTATAGATGAAATGTTAAAAACCATTACAAATAAAATTGATCCTGTTGTGTATTTCAACCTTCTCTCCAACTGGCTTTTCATCAGTAATAGCCACCGAGGGAGTGCACATTTCATTTTATATGGCAAGAAGATAATTATATAGCCTCAATTAGACCTTCCATTGCTGGACTATAACGGGCTGCTAGTACAGACCCAGATCATTTGTCTCTAAAATGCATTACCTTTCCTTTTTCAGAGTTGACAAGCCAGCTGTCTGTC
>NW_008662403.1:5624-6612 GCF_000695815.1 Acanthisitta chloris
GCTTTTAGCTTGTCTTTTCCTTGTCCTCAAAAACATGAGAACACATACTTGCTTGAAGCCAGCCCTGCAAGACTCAGACATGTCAATGGGGACCCTTTGCTGTGTCCATCTTGTGAAGATGAATGCTTTCTCACCCAGAGACAACATTTGTTAAATGATTTGAAGTCCCACTAGTTATGATGAAGATGCAAAGAGATAGCAATAGGAGGCCATGGTAGTTGGACTGCTTTTTGTGTGGCTACTTGATGCAGTTTGCAATCAAAGGCGAATTTTGGCCCTAATGCACAGCTGTCTGAAGCCACGTAAGTGTGCAGCTGCATGGGAGACCTTTTGACACATGCACAGCTCGTCTCTGAGAGCTGGTGACTGGTCAGTTTTTCTGCACCATTGCTGCTGCTGAGCCAATGTCCAAAATGCAATGCTTGTCACTTGGCACTGAGAGGGACCCAGTGGCAGGGCCCTAGATCCTAAGGAGGTGAGAAGGGGAAGGGACAAGAAAGCAGCAGGCAGAAGCTAATGTGGCAGCAGGAGGTGACTACGTTGGGAAGAAATTTTCCCATGTAAGAGGCCTTCCCATAATGAAGGCAGATGACATGAGCAAATCCAAGAGGCTGCATGTGGTGCTTGCACCTTTGCAAGTGTACCAGGGATCTTGCCCATGAACATGTCATCTGTGGATGCACACCATCCATACACCCATGGGCCCATGCTGAAGTCCTCATATTCTGGTTCTGCCCTGATTCTGAAGAACATGATGGGAGGTAACAGTCTGGTGTTTAAATCCTCACATATGGTGAGCTGTACTTTAGAAGAAGCCTGGGGGATGAGGGGGACTTTATTTGCTCAGACGTTTTAGCTTTCCTGTGCAATTTACTGTCAATGTAGGTGTTCAGCTATACATCTGCAAACTCTTGTAAATACAGTGCTCTGGTAGAAGAAAAGACCATGATTGAGAGGAGACACCTGAGTGCCCTTGGGTTCCAACCAC
>NW_008662403.1:6637-30365 GCF_000695815.1 Acanthisitta chloris
AGACATAAGCTAAGTCTACCTTAGCCTTTTGTTCTTAAACGAGTGTTTCCTCCTCACACATTTGCCTGTGATGAAGATCTGGGATGTTTTTCTGTACCAGAATAATTTAATTTTGGAACCTTTTATAAGAGGTGGAGAAAAGAAAAGGGAGATTTCTTTTTCTGTAACATTACCCAGTATAAATTAAAGATTATTTTAATAACAAATTTTTAAAATAATAGCATTTCATATTATGAGACTGAAAAGGGATGGAATATTCACTGTCATTTTTCCTTGGTCTACAAAAGGCATGGGTTTGAGCTGCTCAAGTTTTCCTTGGAAATAGGTTAGTCAAGAACACATCTTGGTTTTAAGAATAGCTGCTCAATAAGAAACAGCAGTATAAATGTTATCTTTATTCCAGGTGAGTAGAAAATCTCTTAAAAGCATTTCTGAGGAGTGTTAGCTTTGTGGGTTGATTGTTGGAAGGTGTAAGAAATATGACTGTGATTGTGGTTTGCACACTGAGAGAGACTCTCCCCCACAACCCAAATGGCTTTCTTGTGTGTGGCATTTCAGAAAACCCTTTTTTCTGCCTCTGATCATGTGGAATGCTTGTGCAGAAAATATTTTTTTGGTGCAGGGCTTGTCATGAGTTGGGACAACATGTTTGAAACGCTATGTAGGAGTACAAAAGGAAGGTTTTTAAAATTCAGAACTGTCTGATGACTGGAGCATTACTAATGAGAATATGTGTGAATTTAATGTTGACACTAAATGTCCCAAAGAAGAGAATGAAATTAATTTCTTCTCTCTCCGAAATACATACTGAAGTTTCCATAGCCTTATATCTGGCCCAGATAACCTAGTCTCTGAGTAAAAAACTGCTCCTCAAAAAACATCCACACCCAGGCATCTCGGATTATCTTCCATTTCTTCAGTCTGCCAATTATTTGCCGCACCCAGTTATTGTGGGCTATCTTAAATTAGCTCCTCAGTGACTCAAATATTTATTAACTGCTCAGATGCCAAAACTTCAGCATGTGCATGAAGTTCCTGGGCCTGGAATATTGCAATAGAAGTTGCTTAGGACACTGATGGTGGTCTTTCTATACCCTGAATCATGGCAGAGGCAGCAGGGATATTACCTGGGACCAGGGCTGTCTCTGGGATGGCCCTACCACCCTAAACTCTCTGGCTCCTTTGGCCACAGGGCTTGACAGCTGCTCTAATACAGGTCTGGCACCTAGATGATTTTGGGAGAATGAGTCCCACTGAAAACAGCATATCCCTTGTCCATCTCCTTTTGGCCATGCTGGTCTGATGTGCCTCGCAAAGCAGGGAACCTTCTACTCATCCCCTCCACCATGGAGATATGCATTACAGGAGATGGGATGCATCTTGTAGCAGTGTCCCTTTGAGTCATGAAGCCTGAGGGAAATGGCAGCAACAGTCCACTACTCACTTTCTTTAATCAGGTACAAGTGCAGAGGGGTGAGTGTGGATATGATCTAACTGCCTTGGTCTTTAGTACAGATGTTTATTTCTGCAGGGGTAGTAATTAGTCAGAAGGCAGCCTAGCTACCAAGTACAATGTTCATTGTTTCTCTCCTTGACAGCTAGCTCAGAATGGGTATTAACACACACACAAAAAAAAGCTTCACTTTGAAAGTAATTGTGTTGCCTCCATCCTCCACTGCTATGTTTCCTCTACAAAATTCACACTGAGCCACATTACGCTGGGGCTGAAGTCGTGGAGCCTCTTTAAGGTGCCATTTGGCACAGTGGTCCTCAAGTCTCAGACCGGACTAAGACCAGAAGAAGCAAGCAATGGAAGTGGAAGTAGCCTCTCAGTTCCCATGACATCCACTGCTGCACATTGAGCTGGGAAAAAGTTTTGAGGGAGAAGTTTCACAGCACACTATGTGGCAATTTTCTGTTAAGAAGGAAAGTATCTCCACTGGTACTTGTTGTTGAACTGGGATTGATGAGTCCTTGTCGTGGTTTAACCCCAGCAGAAGAAGCAAGCAATGGAAGTGGAAGTAGCCTCTCAGTTCCCATGACATCCACTGCTGCACATTGAGCTGGGAAAAAGTTTTGAGGGAGAAGTTTCACAGCACACTATGTGGCAATTTTCTGTTAAGAAGGAAAGTATCTCCACTGGTACTTGTTGTTGAACTGGGATTGATGAGTCCTTGTCGTGGTTTAACCCCAGCAGCAGCCAAGAACAGAACGCCCCTCACACACTCCCCCACCAATGGGATGGGGGAGAGAATCAGAGGAGTAAAAACTAGACACACAGCCCCATACTAGCCTCTATGAAGAAAGTTAACTCTACTTCAGCTCAAACCAGCACAGTCCTGTACCCATTTGGATGTCTCAGGTCTGCAGACCACAAAGAGCTTTCACTGTAACTGGACAGTCACTAATGTTCATTTACTCCCTGTCTTTATCATCCAAAGCTTATGGTCATACAGTTTATTGACTAATTGTACCAAGCAATGTGTTTTATAATACAATGTGTATTTACAGTCTGTAATAGTTATACATAAAGGCTTAAAAAATATGCTATGTTTGACCCCTAAATCATATGATTTTACAAGAGGTTGCGTATATTTTTGCATCCACTTTAGACTTACATACATAGAGTATTTCCAATTGTTTACATATGTTAGAATCTCTTGCATTTAAATAGCTCATTATGCAAATATTTACAAAATACATGGATATTTATTTTTACTGTACCCTCTATTCAATCATCGAGCTGAGATTTAATGTCTAAACATTGTCTGCAGTTGCATGTGCAGTAATGAATTATGAGTAATTATGTACTATATACAATTATGCAACAAAAATTACAGATTCAAAAAATATTAACATTGCAAAGGCAAGCACTGAATTTATGGAGCATCAGAGGGAAGGTGCAATCCTAATTCAGCCCCTAATTATGCACATGTGCCTTATAACATGGCCTTCACTAGCCACACAACAATTGCCCCCAACTGCCTTCAGCTGCAGTGGGTACATGTGTCCCCGGCTGTGTTGCAGGCCAAGGCTCCAGGCTCTGGCCAGGCCTTGGGGTCAGACCAAGGCAAATTTGTAATGTTTCCCAGGCAAGAACTTTTCCTGGATTTGGTCACCTAAGCAACTGACCTGGCTCAGCGAGCATGTTTCTGATTTTCCCACTCCATAGCAAGAGCTTGCAGCAAGGGAACAGCCTGCACTAATTCACCTCTCAGGCTAGAGCCATAGACTGAGCAGGACTAATTTTGCATTTGAGACGTTTGAAAGAGCACTGTGTTCTTGTATAATCAAAGACTGAGCCTGAAGTACAATTGTGTTGAAAGGTTTTTCTGACCAGAATATCTTCCACCAGGAAATGCTGCTTTGTCAGAATTGAAATGCTTTGCAGGAACATTTTGTTTGTGATGATATTTTTGACAGAAATAAATGTGAGCAATTCAAAATCTGAAGAAAGTTTTTATCACTGCTGGCTGTTTAAATGTAGACCTGATTTCATTTCTTTTGGCTTCAGAGCATATATTATTTATATTTACTATTCATGAGTTAAATATTATCAAATACCCAGCACAATGTCCTTGAAACGTTTCAATCCTGTTACTTCTGACATTTGCTTGTTAGAAGGCTTCAATAAGTTTGTTTTTTTAACAACTATGTTTTTAATGGCCTTTGTATATGCACAGTGCTTTGCTATACTTTAAGAAAGCAAGCAAATTCCAGAAACTTAATTTCAGCAGAATTTATAACTGGTATGAGGATGACACCCAATCTAAAAAAAAAATCAGTTGAAGTGGATAAAGTTTTCCCAAGCTATGAGCAGCCAAAATAAATTTAAAGATTGAGTGAGCTCAATAATAGATGGCATCCTTTGTTCCATCTATTACACTGCAAACAATTTGTCCTTGGAAGTGACTCTGAAAACAGTAACTGTATTTAATTTTTTTATAGCAGCACTTATAGACAATTTGTAACACAAAGAGAAGATATTTGAAGTCAGGTTTTTTAGTGTTAGCTGAATCAGTGATGAATATGAAATATATAACTGTCTACAGCCAAAATTATTTCCTAAGCTAATTTATAGCAATATGCATCCTGCCTTCTGATAAAAATCAGCCTAAACAGAATTTCTCTTAAACTGAGGACAGGTTGGATTACAATAATACCATTTGAATAAAGATTTCTCAGGATGATAGAATCAATCTGACCCCAAATCTTGTTCACAACCATTTTATAACTTTCTGAGGTGTTTATGTTAATTGTCCCGTGTCTCAGCACATTCTGGCTATGGAAAAGGGTAAAGCAAAATAGTGATGAAGGAGACTCTCATGTAGATGAGTTCCAGGAAATATTAAGAATCTTATTAAAATGCAATGCTTTCATTGCATTTTCTACTAAATAACCAGTGTTTGGCTAGTGTCTGACATAACGGATTAGGATGCTCCAATTCATTACTCAGTTGCTCTCTCTGTAGACATTTGGGAACAGGAGTGCTCACATCAGGCATGCTCAGAAGTGTAACCTGGATAGTAAGAAACGCACCTCCATACAGGATACTGCACCAATGACTTGTTTGGCTGTAGGCTTGACTGCTTTTTCTTTTGGACATTAATTGTTTGGGTAAAAGAGATCACCCTTGTTTTCCACATACCCTTAGCCTGAGGTGGCCACACCACCTTCCAAACTTTTTTACATTTACTTTTCTACTAGCTGCTTGTTGTGGATCTTAATAGAGAAATCAACTTCTGATCTTCCAAGGACTGAGATTTTTGAAAAACTTTCCTACAGATATATCTCAGTGTGTTTATGAAAGGGACCATAAACCAATTTCACTACAATAGCAACCAGCTCTGGCTGGTGGCTCAGGAGTTTTCTTTCTTTGCTTACACAGACCCGCCCAGGCTCAAAAGGACTAATGCCTTCTCAAGAGCTTCGGCTTCTTTCTAGAGGCCAGCAAAAGCTATCTGAGGCATGGGTTCTTGCTGTCAAGCTGCAGGCCCAGAAGTCAGACCTACTAGTCTGAAAGGTCATTGGGGTCTTGTCTCTCCTGCTAGCTTTCTTCTCCTACTCCAATCTCAGAATCACAGTGTGGTCTCATTCCATAAACCACTCTCAGGAAGGCGATGATAGGAAATGGCTCCATGATGTTTGAATAAAGTACAGTAGATGTGCAAATCATTTTTGCAGTAAGGCTGCATGACAGAGTCCAGTGCTTGGAAGGCATCAGCCTAAGCAATTCTACACTCTCAGCTTGCTCTGTTCTAAACTTATGACTGTAATTCTGTTCCCCTGACCCCCTCTACCATCATGGGAGGGATGTCCCATCACACTAGCTCTGTTTCAGGTGGGAAGCAGAATGCCTTTGAAATGAAAAAGGAAGGCAAAAGAATGGACACACCTGTGCATTTCACATGTGACTTCCACCCACCCCCTGCCATATAGCTACAAAAATGTTGAGTTCATTTATATATAAATAAATACACTTTTTTTTATCTCTGCAACTTGTAAATAGGAAATGAAGTCAAAAACCTCGAAATTATAATGGCAGGCGCACAAAGACACAGTTGCTGGCACGGAATTCAATTAACAGATAGCAATCACCCTTGGGTGACTGTGTGAGGTGGAAATATACAGGCATGCTAATAAGTAATATCTTAAAGCCAAGGCATTTATCAGCCAGCAGCCAGACATGGGCATAAGTGTGGGCAGACAGCACTGCTCTGGGATATTTAATAAAACCTGCTCTCTTCATTTGAGGATTTGTGTTTAATCATTTGGTAACATTTTAGAATCATCCAGCCTGGGAAGCTTCTCAAATAAAACTGCTTAGGTCAGAAAACGGAGAGAGTTATTTACTGATACTAAAATAGCCAAAGGAACAGAGTGGATTCTAGGTAATATTAACAAAATTCTTTGTTGCCATCTTTTTGACCTTTTGAGCTTCTGGGGTATGCCTGCTATGTGAATCACAGCCTTATCTGGGGAAACATGCAGAAGGTGTTCATTAATACTGGGAAAGCAAATGATTGAACCGCTGTTTGAAATAAAATTTTAACTCTTTTATGCTTGGTTGAAAGCCTAAAGCTAAAATAGTTTTCTTCTAGGCTCCTTGAACTTTAATTTGCATTGCATTTTTGGGCTTTCAAAGGCTTCAGGCAGGCCAAAGTTTGTCATCCGCTGAAAGATGTTCAATTTCAGCTTTCTCATCAGAGCTCTCTTTGTGCCACGGCAGTGAATTCGCATGGCTGTTTTGCATGGCTAAATACCACTGCTTGGAGGAAAGGCAAATCCAGAAGCAAAGTCATGAGTTTCTTTGAAGGAAAGCAGTTCAACTTAATAAATATTTGTTAGCAGCTCCACACAAAAGGAATGTAAGGGGTGGTGCTCATACATTCTTGGGTAACTCTTCAGGGTTAAAGCATTCATCTAATGAACATGGTTTGGAGCAGGACACAGAGGCCAACCAGCCTAGTCATGGGACATGCAGGAAGCAGCATATGTCAGCCATTATAAAGGAAGGCTGGAGGCTGTTGCCTATGAAACAGATGGTGTTACCAGTAGATGCTCTCACAGCTTTTGGTTTTGCCTCTGGTCTGGGTAAGCAGTCATACCTTTCATTGTCACTGCAACTGGGCTGGTAGCTGCCAAAAGTCTGTGCTTCCTTCAGTCCTACCCTGAGAGTGGGGAGCACCTCTTTGAACACACTGACTCAGCAGACTGCATCATCCCTCTCACTGGTGTGGCTGCCTGCTTTGCTTTGCTTGGAGCATATCTGATGCCCACACAGGCTCTGGTGACCACCAATAGTTGCGTAGCAGCTGAAGCAATGGGATGATTGTCCAATTTGCACAGTCTTAGTCATTTTATTTTGTCAAAGGAATCATCAAAAGCATAGGTGGGCTGAAAGAAATGTTAAAGATGGGCAGTGACATGCTACAAGCACTGTCTAGCAGGTGCTCTCAGTACCTGTTCCTTAGTCCCCAGGGTATTCACGTGATCTACAAATCAGTAGCCAGAGCCTCTGCCAGCCATTTTCCACACTGCTGGCATGCAGCCCAGCCTGGGCTCTGCTCAGGAAGCTGTAAAGTGGCTCTGAATAGCTACTGTGAAGCCATCCCTGTGCTGCTCCTGTCACAAAGAGTTTTCAGTGCCCGCCTCGCTAATGGATGGGTTTCTCCTATACAGAGTGCCAAACAATGCGGTGATACATTCAGGTTTTATTAGTGTGAGTTTAGCGTGGCCGCATTATTCATAATGGAAACAGTACAAGAGAACTGCACTGTTCATCCCAAATGAGAGACCATAAATCCTGTGAGCCACACAGCACCATTGAATGGTGTGTTTTTACCACTTATTTTGCAGGAAAGCTATTTGTATTCCCTCTGTATGTAGACCCAAGCTGTCTTAATATTGTAAGCCCAAACTGTGCTGGAGGAGGTAATAGCAACAAAAAGTAGCAACCAGTACCTTTTAGAATACTCAGCCATAACACCATGATACAAGGGCATAGCACCCACTGCCGAGTGAGGCTGGAGTGAGTGCTGAGGGTGGGTGTTCTGCTGGGGGGCTCAGCCCTTGCCCATCTGTGGGCTGTGACAGTGGAGCCCTGCGGTTGCTTCAGGACTGAACCATTGATCTCTTTTGCTGTGAAGTGTGCATGTGCAGGTCTGCGTTTGTATGGGACAAGGGAATACTTTGTGCTTGCGCTCACTTGGTTTACTTTTACAGAGAGCAGCTGCAGCAGCAAGGGATGTGAAGTATGCCCTGGTGGAGGTGTGTTAGTGGGCTGGGTGTAGGTAAGTTGGTCAATAGTTCAAGACAATTGTAATTTACTGTGAGAAGGACACATCGTCTGCCTAACATAAATCAGGCTTTGCAGTTGTCAGGAAGCAGCTCAAGCTATGTGGTGATTTGCTGCCATGCTTTCCTTGGGAGACTGTTGTGGAGGGAGCCAGCCTGGGCTTGTGATGGGAGCAAGCAGTGGCTCAAGAGAAGCTGGACTGAAACCACTGCCTCCCTTCATGTAGGCACTGTGTGACTGTGAGAGAGATGAAGCTGACTTTTGCATGCTTCTGCATTCGACCTAGTGACCCAGAAACGAAGGGCTACAGAAGCTATTACCAGCCTTTTCAGCTACTGCCTCTTGTAAAACTCCTGTTGCCCTGTTCCATCAGCCTTCACCAGGCCTGGAAGCTGGGACGTGGCTGCCCCCACATCACCCACAGCATTTCTGTGATACTGCACAGCACTCATTAAAGGAAATGTTCACTAGAAGATCTGCATACATTCTAGATGGTGAGTGTTTTTAGTGGACTCAGACACGATGGCTTAGGGAAATTATGCAGCAGGCTCTTGTTACTTTTTCAAAAAATATTGCTTGAACTTGTTGAGGCACACACACACCTCACCCCCACGTTTCTCTCCTGCATCCACACCCTCTTGGGTACAGCCATTAAAGCAATTCATCCTGGGCTGAGAGAGGAACCTCTGATTTCCCAAGCCTCACCTCTGAAACAAGCTCTCTGCACTCCTCCAGCTACTTTGTTCCCTATTGGTATTAGCACTGGAAATGCTGACAGCAGCTACTAAAGGTTAAGTGTACTTGTAGAAAATCAATAGTGTGGTGCCCCCTTCTCCCTCTCCCCTCTGCTTCTGAAGGGGGAAATGGCCTCTGCATACATGAAGGATAAAAGTTCATATTTCTCCATCTCTTGAACACATGCATTTATGCAAGAGGATTAAAGGATATCTTTTATGATCCTGGTACAGTGCTGCTTCTCTTCATTCAGTGCTTGGAAGAGTGACTGAGGCTTCTGCAGCGTTGGTTATTATGCAGGGCATGTGTTTTAAAACGTTAAGTACCTTGATTGTCTCTCACATAGCTAGTGCTGTCAGCAGTTTGCACGGTGCTTTTATGTGCCTTTTTTCCTCTCTGAGATACCTGTGTTAAGTTCAGAACTGATTCTGCTTCTGAAGCAATTCATTAAACATCTTCAGTGCACCACTTCTGTGAAGAGGTCAATTTGTTCTTTCTGCCTAGAGATGCAAAACTGGGTTTCAGTTGGAGGATGCAAGTATTAGGTGATTTTCTCACTGTTTAACTTATGCTTTCCATCAATCTAGTCTCTCTAGCAATCCCTTCATTTAACATAGGCATTTATTATTCATGAAATGTGGAGACTGATGCTAGTGTACCAGTCTAGGGCAGGTGCAGTTGAGTAGCCTGGCATGCACAGGCTCTGCTTTTCACCCTCTTCTGGAGGCGACATTTTTCAAATGAGAGAAAACAGCTATTTATTTATCTTATGTTCCTTTGTCTTTCTTACAAGGTGCCATTGTGGTGTTGGTGGGTTAGCACACACTCACGTGATGAGGTTACTGGAACACAACCAGCCTGAAGTTGGTTCCTATTGCATCTCATGCACAGGCTGCTGGATACATGTGAGGAGCCTCTGGCTTTTGGTTCTCCCTGAGGTGGCCTCTCTGGAGGTTAAAAACAGGACTCTGGGAAGAAGACCTTAAATGTGGGTCATTTTGTAATGTTTTTTTCCTTGCCTTACTGCATGAACAGAAGTCTTCAGGGACGTGTTAGCTATAAATCCTCACAGGTCCAAATGCCTGTCTGTATCTCTGTATCCCTGTTGTTGGATGGGCTTTTTGTTTGATTTTGTTTGGTTGGCTTGGTTCTAATCTGGATATTTCTAATATGTAAACTGACATGGATCATATCTGTACATACTAGACACAAGAGGTTTATTTTCAAAAAACAATTTTTAGGTGAGATGAAATGACCTGAAATTAAACTTTACCTTGATCTTGCAACAGTCTTAGATAAGCTTTTTTTTTCCTCTTTTTGTTTTTAATCCATAATTCCTATAATTGTTCTGGGATGACATTTTTTTGCTACTGTAGCTAGGAATATGGCTCATGGTGTTTGGCTAGACCACCAGTTCTGGAGGGACCACATTTTTTGAAATAAAAATCAAAAGGTATTCATAAAGTTATCCCTAGGTTCTTGGACAATATTTAACGAGTAGGTCTGAGACAGAAGAACCTGAAATAAGTGGGACCATTTCTATTGGAATATCAAATATATTGCTTAAATTGTCATCCCAAGACAATATGGACATATAGAATTGATATTTCCCCTGAACAGTGAATACTTTGGTAAAATTCTTGTATTGCTTATTACAGTAGTTAGAGCTTTTTGGCAAGATTTTTATTTAATGCAAGTGATTGAATATAATTTTCTGGACTGTATTTTGCATACAATGTAGTTTTTTGTTCAGAGGGATTTGATGGGTTTTTTTGGGGGGAGGGTGTCTTGTGAGGTTTTTTGTTTTTTCCTTTTAAAAATTAAAAATTTTTTTTAGACAAAGTCAGACTGCAAATTTAAGAAGCAGAACTGATTGCAAAAATACCTGGAGAACATAAATCAGTGGGGATTTCAGAAGTAATACACTCTCAAAGCTAGTGATAGAATAGTATTTTCTTTCCTTCTTTTATCTTAGAAGGGGTCTGTAGAAGTATGCACTTGAATCACTAAAAATGTCCAGTTCTCAAGGATGCTGACCAACTTGTTATTCTTCATTTTGATTCAGATGAAATATTTTCAGCATGTTGTTAATTTCCAAACAAACGATGCCAAAAGAGCCTGAACAGTAAGTGATGCTTCACATTTCCTGTTGGAAAAGATTTCTGAAGCTCATAAAATGTCTCCAGCCCGTACAATATATCACGTCATATTAATTTACGGTAGTCAATGAACAGTCAGAAATGGTGGAGGAGAGAGATATAGAGCCTACAATATTCTGTTTTATTCAGAGCTGTATATCAGAGGGCTTTTTTCCCCCTTTATACACAACTCAGGCACAGCATCTCCTCTTCCTTGCTTCAGGAAAAAAAAGAAAGATGGAAAAAAAATCCACATATTTGTATTATATTATGTTCTCCAAGTAGCAAATTCCCTCTGCCAACTATCTGTGGGTGTGCAGCCCTTCCTCAGGAACATGCTGTATCTTCTGAGTTCCTGTGTTTGTGATATCACGGTGCTTTTGCTCTGCAAAACCATGAATGAGGCCATTATGAGGGGCCGCCAGATAATTAAGATTCTGAGAGGGATAGGCTGCTAAAAGAGTGTTTAGTGAGGAAATTACAGGGCAAATAAAAAAATGTCTTTGCAAGTTCCAATTGTATTATTTTCTTCTGTGGGTCTAATTTTTCAAGGTCTGGCTGGATCATGTTGAGGTTTTCTTTCATCCTTATTTTTTTCTCTCCACAACAGGAGCTGAGACTGGAATCTAAGTCCAAGTTAATGAAGCTGCCTCAAAGTTGAGGAGGGAGGGAATAAACCACAGCTCTGAGGTAGAGACCACTGGAGATTCCTCTTTCAAATCCTGCCTTTACTGCTCACTGGAGTTATTTGATTTGTGAACAGAATAAGAATTCACAACATCTGATTGTAGAAATAACCTGGAGGAAGGAAAAACAGTCAGAAATACTAATTTCAGGTTTTATTTTCATCTCTCAGTTTCCTAATAGTCTTTCTCAGCTCTAATAGCATTAACCAAATACAAAGTCCAGACTTTGGGGAAGTTGTGTACCAACTGAGAAATGCATCTCCAAATAGCCCACAGTTCAGCACTTCTTATTCTGTCAATACTCCGTGACCAGGAAAGGTTTAGAGCATAATTCTCTCCCAGTTATTCATCTTCTCTCTTTCTCTTTTTTTTTTTTTCCCCAGTAAGAAATACACCTGACAATTCATTGCTGATTTCCCGGGAGTGTTATTCATGCCAGTTTATTTATGTATTTATTATTCAAGTGCAAACTATTGCAGTTCCTTGTGGTAACCTGCAAATCAAACTGATAGAGGCAGAGGACTGGCTGTCACATCAAGTGCTGTAGAGCCAAATACAGGCATTATGGCTGCTATTTCCCCTGTCAGGGTGTGAGGAACAATTCAGCCTGCTTCATGCTCAGGACTGCTCAGGTCTTGGCTAGAGTTAGTAGAGAAAAGTAGTCAGCATCCTTAAATTAGGCAAAGTCTCTGCTATAAATGCCTAGCCATGGCAGTGGAGCAACATTAAGTATTGGCTGCACAGGGGTTGTCCTCTGTCTTTAGTACTGGCAATGTATCATTGGGAGGCAGTGGTTGTATATTTACTGCTAACTCCTCACACACTCAAAATTTGGCCTTCAGCTTTGTATTGATGAAAGTTAGGGTGATGTGTGTGAGGGCAGGGCCACCATGCCGTTGATTCGTTGTGTCCCTCCAGGGGCGGTGCTGCAATCAGTGGTTTTGGTGCATCCCTTGGTGGTGATTCCCTGTAGCCATGGAGGACCAGGAGGCAGCTCCAGGCAACCCAAAGACAGTTTGAGGGGTGGGTATGTGTCCTGCAGGTAACAGCGTGGGGGTGAAGATCGCTCTCCAAGACGGACTCGCAGCAAAGGGACCTTGACAAGCTTGAAAGGTGGGCCAATGCAAACCTCATGAAGTTCAACAAAATTAAGTACAAGGTCCTACATTTGGGCCATGGCAATCCCAGACACATCTACAGGTTGGATGGGGAAGTAATTGAAACCAGCAGTGAGGAGTAAGACTTGGGAGTGACAGTGGATGAGAAGCTCACTATGAGTTGGCAGTGTATGCTAGCAATCCAGAAAGCCAATCAAATCCTGGGCTGCACCAAAAAGAGTGTGGCCATCAGGTCAAAGGAGGTGATTTTCCTCCTCCACCCTGCTCTCCTGAGACCCCACCTGGAATTTGGCAGTGTATGCTAGCAATCCAGAAAGCCAATCAAATCCTGGGCTGCACCAAAAAGAGTGTGGCCATCAGGTCAAAGGAGGTGATTTTCCTCCTCCACCCTGCTCTCCTGAGACCCCACCTGGAATACTGCATGCAGTTCTGGTGTCCTCAATACAAGAAGGACAGACATGGAACTGTTGGAGCAAGTCCAGAGGATGGCCAGGAAGTTGATAAGAGGACTGGAGCACCTCCCCTATGAAGACAGTCTGAGGAAGTTGGGGCTATTCAGCCCGGAGACCTCATTGTAACTTTTCAATATATGAAGGGCTTACAAGGGAGCTGGAGAGAGACTTTTTGTTAGGAACTGCAGTGATAGTACAAGGGGTAATGGGTTCAAATTGAAGGAGGGAAAGTTTAGGTTAGATATTAGAAAAAGGTTTTTTACTGTTAGTGTGGTGAGACATTGGAACAGGTTGTCCTGGGGATGTGGTGGCTGCCCCAGCCCTGGTGGTGTTCAAGACCAGGCTGGATTAAGCTTTGAGCAACCTGCTTTAGTGAGGAGGTGTCCCTGCCCATGGCAGGGAGGGTTGGGACTAGATGATCTGTAAGGCCCATTCTAACCCTTAAATTCTATGATTCTCTGATTCTATGATGACTATAGTCATGCTCTTTCTCTGAAACATGAGATATCACTCACCATTCAGAGGTTCAGATGCACATGCTGTCTGTAATCACACACATTTGGGCTTCAAATTCTGTGTTGATTACAGTTATTTATTAGGATTACATTTTAATAATATTCTCCAGAATATTTTTCTGCATGCCTTCACAAGGATTTAATTGACTTCAGCAGGCCTTTTAATACAACTGTGTTTTAGCATGTAAGCATAATAATTTATTGTGTTAAAGTGTCAGAACTGCAACTAGGAGAAATCTATATTAAGGCTGATAAGAAAGGGACAAATTCAACTTGAAATGTGGTCAATTGCAAAAAATAAAAGATGTCTCTAAGTTAGCACTTGTTTCTAACCTTTTTTCTTCCTATTCCTGACTTTTTCACCAGAATATCTCATAATTTATTCACATCCATGTACACAATCCTTTTTTACTGTGTGAAAATCCTGCACAAATGCGGCTCACTGATTACTCAGAGGAAGAAGTGAAATTTCTGTCAAATGCTTAAAGAAATCAGATTTTAAAAGTTGTCATTTTTATTTACTGACTTAGTATTTTTCCCTTTCATAACAAGGGATACAAATGTGATTTTGAAATGTTTCTGTTCCTTTGCATGGTATATTGGTTTTCATATGGATATGCTGATTTACACTAGCAGAAGTCCTAGTTGCTTATTTGAATGCCATCTTGCTATACCATCTTGGTAGAGACATAATGTTCTTCTATTTTTTATGTGACCTTGTCTCATCTGTAAAGCTCAAATTTCATTGGCACTGCAGGAAAGGTTACTAGTGAGAAACATTTGAGCCTTAAATGGGTTCTTAAATTTGAATAGGACCCATTTTTTTATGAGTTGAAAACCAGGCTTAGGTCCAAACACCTCTGAAAACTGAGAAGATTCAAACTTGGATCTACACTGAATTGTGCAATTTAAATCTATTTCTAATATATACAAAAGACTGCAAAGAATGAAAATGCACATGCATATATGTGTGTGCACACTATAGACACAACATATGTATGTTGGTACATAGCCTCACAAATGTATGTATCCTGCTTCAGGGTTGTACTTGGAAATAAGAAGTGACTTATTTAACTTCCACCAGAATTATTTCATCTATTTCCTAAAAGAAAATTCAAATTTTAAAAGTTTTAAAATAATTCCTTGAGTAGCTAAAATATTAGTGATGGAAAAAGAAAAATCAAATGGATCAATTGCAGTTTTTTGGACAATTTCTCTGATTGCCCATGAGCTGGATTTTAGACATACACATAACTAGGGTACTTTAAGATATTTATCAGTTCCTTATTAGAGTCTTATCATTGTTCTGTAGTGAGGTAAATATAGATTTTGGTTTGAGTAGGACCATAAAAAAAGAAAACCCTTTTTTATGTGACTAATGAAAGGTAAATAAATTTTGGAAGTGTGAAGCAGTGATTGACAGAAGGAGAGAGAATATTGTATGGGACAAATGTCAAAGCAGGGAATCAAAAGGTGGAAATGAAATAGACATGGAAACATTCTGGTTGCTTTGGAGAAAATCACTGTCTGATTTTTGCTTATGCAGAAACAAAGACAGGGTGGTCTGGATTTGAATCTCTTTTTATCAGCAAATCCAGCGTTCAGCATTGTTTGCATAACCAATTCCAGTTTTGGCTCATATCTGTTCTGAATAAGCAGCTAAGAAGTTTGGGTATTTTTCAGTTCCCTGTGGGCTGGCAGAGAAATGATATGCAGCACAGTGGACTGAAGGGGATGATTTGTTTAAGTTTTGCTAGCCTCTATGGATGCATTTCCCTGAAGGCATCAGTGTTGAGCCATCCTCATGCCCAGTACTAACTGCTGTACCAGGCAGAAAGTGCTGGTCTCACAGAGGGAAGATGCTTGGTGCTCAGGGCTTTGAACACCTATTTACAAAGGTTTTATATAACTTTTGAGCAAAATAGAGCTGTCTCCTAAAAACTGGTAGTGCTCTGAACCTGCTGCAGGTTCCAGCTTGGCAAGAGGGACTCTGGTAGACACAGGGAAAGCAGAGAAATTAGCCAAGTGTTGTATGCCTCCCCAAACCCTTATTTAGAATCTGATACTAAACCTCTGCTGTGCCACAGACTCTGCCTATGAGAGTACCCAAATGTGTAGTTAGCCCACCAAATCACAGCAGCTGACTTTCATCAGCAGGTTTGTGGCTGAAGCAGTTTTTTGTGTATTTTTTCCTATATGGATGTGACTTTAGAGGAGGACACAAGCATTTTAAAGGGAGAAAAGCATGTCTTCATTTTGTCTCTCACCTATGGACATACATAAGTTTTTAAAAAAAATTGACTGTGCTGTTGAGATTGTAAAATGATGAACACCAGTCCTGCACTAAGACACATATTTGGCTAATGCCAACACTCCAAAGACCAGGAACAAGACTGCATCCCCTTGGTGCAAAGTGCCCTGTAAATGCCAGGTATGAATTTGCCTTTTCTGTTTATAACCTGCAAGGAGGGAGGATATCATACCTGAGGCAATGCAAGAGGCTACCTGGAAAGCTGAAAGCAGAACCCAGATCTCAGGACCAGTGCCTTGCATGATGAGCTTTACTCTGGATTGGTTACCGTTTTCCCACAGCAGCACTCTGCTGCACTAATTGGGATTAGGTCCCCATTGCACTTAATGCTTCCTGAGCACAGAGGAGGAAGCAAACTCAGTCATGAAAAGCTCAACAGTTGTAGCTGCTTAATTGATGGGGTTATTTTAAATCCAGTCAGTTAAATTGCAACAGACACCCGTTATTATAGCCTAGGCAATTTTATTTCAAGTTAGCTTTAATCAATTAGGAATTGATTTTAGCTAAGTCAGTATAAGAACATCTGATCTGGTTTAACAAAATTGGTTTTAGAGAAGTGAAATGGGTGCAGATTCAGCATAAGCCCAAGGAATGCTTTCTCTTTTTGCCTGCTAATAATGAGGCAGAGGACATCCTAGTAAAACCCCAGATGCCACACAGCCTCAGCACATCCTATCCCAGTCTTAAGTCCTGGCGAAATAAAATACACAAAAAGGGATGTATGGGGGGCTGCCTGACAGAAGGACTCTCTTCAGCAACTTGTGCACATATGCACAAGCACATCCTTGTCCTGATTGCACTGGTCAGCGGATGATGTTTGGGAATAGTAAGTTAGATGCAAGCTAAGAGCTTGCTAACTCTGCCTAATTGGCCCTCCAGGCCATTGAGGCAGCAAACCATCTTGGTCTTCCTCTATGTGTTTTTAACACGTTTTCTGCCATGTTAGTGTTTTGAAGAGGTTTGCAAAGATGGCTGAGCTGGAGATATGGCAAGGAACATGGCTGGGAACAGGCGGAGGCAGGAAGAGGAAGCAGCAGCTCTGCCTCTTCACAGGGGTGAGGCACTACATTATGTAAATGGGAATTTCAGGAGAACTGAGAATTATCAGTGGCGAATTTTGAGATGTGGCCAATTTCTAATGTTGTCTCACCTTCAGAACTGCAAAATATTTGAAGGTTGTATGACTCTTTTGATGCTTTTTTTTTCTCCAGATACATATTCTGATGTTTTCACCATACTGTAAATTGGTACTATGTTTAAAAAAACCCATTCTGTTATCTTCAATTTGCTGCTGTTGTTTTTATCATGATTGTTATGAGTTCTCATATGGGAACTCTTTATCACAGAATGCTGGGATTTTTCATTTCTGTTCTCATAAATGGTAAGAACAAAGCTACTGCAGTGAAGGACCTGCTATTTCTGGTACTATCAGAAGAAAAAACCGCAGTATTTCTACCTGGGACTTGTTTACTTTGTGCCAGAGCTGTTCCCATGCTTGATTTGTTCTGTAGGTACAAGTAGTGTTAATGAGGTGTTAATGTGTATGTAGGCGATGCAGTCATAGATTTGCCTTTGATCAGACGGTGCTATTTCCCTTTTTTTCTCTTCCCATTTTTTTGTTCTAACCTCGAAAAGCTGTTTGCACTATGAGAGCCTGTTGACTTAACAGAAATTTCTCCAGGAGCTGAAAGAACTTCTGAAAACAATGTGTAGTGAAACTCCTGCTGACTGCAGTGGGGTCAGTATTATTCCTTTGATTACAACTGTTTGAAGAGCAAAAACATATTCCCAAGGATTTGCCTACATGCAGTTTTTATACTGCTTTAAATATAGGCTTGAAACTAGTATAGTAAGAGCAGTATATAAACCCTAGTACAATGCAGTTGTGTTATTTTGAAGATGTTTGTGCTGTTCTTGCTTGATCCCACAAATGCAGAGCAGATCACAGAATCTCCCTATCTGTATCAGTAGCATAACTTCAATGTTGGTTATTTTTTTAAGTACACCCCTAAGACCTAACTTGGCATGAACACTGGGTGTGTTAGTCTTGAGTTTATTGGTTTATAATTATTAACACACATTAAATGCAAGGCATTTAAATTGAGAAAGCTCCAGAAAGTAGAAAAATGATGCTTTCATCTTATTGATGTGGACTTCCTTATCCTGTTGCCTTTGATACTGCTCTTATTCACTCCTGCTTAACTAAATCAGCTTTGCATCATGTTTATCTGAGTCTCATGAAAAAAACAATTGGCTGAGGTGTGTGCATGACTTTCATAAAGTGAACACATACAATGTGGAGTTCAAAGGGTGTTCAGCCAATGCTCATGTCTCCTTCCCCAGACTCTCTAGGCATCCTTTTGAGACTCTGAGGCCTGGCGCAAACATATTTTTGAGTGGAAGACTGCGTAGGTTTCTGCATGTGCCTCTCTTGGGACATCCTGTTTGCTAGGGTCATGCCTTACAGGCTGCCAAGAACAGGCTCCACTGTCCCAGGTGCTGCACAGCCAAGCCGGCAGACAAGTCCTGCCCTCTGTACAACAGCCTGTGCCACATAGCTGGCCTGGCCATGCACAGCAGAAGGGAGATGGAGAGCTCACAGTAGGAGACAAAGGCATGGTCACAGCAGCCAGTGCGCTGGCACTGAAGCTTGGGGAGGGCTGAACATGGGAGGTTTCCTGAGAAGTGAAGCTGGAATGAAAAAAGAGGGGAAGTGAAGTGAGAAAGAAAAGCCAAGAAATGTATGCAAAAAGAAAACCATGCCACACGCTGGCGGAAGCAGTGCTATAGCACAAATTGACAACCCAGTCAAAACTATAAAAAGCTCCAGGAGCAGCTGGAGGCTCCCAGTGCTGATGGCTCTGTAGCTTTCCCTCCTGGCTCTCTAGTTTTCCCTCCTGGCTGGGGTCTCATTCTGAATGCAGTTTTCTCCCACAGGCCACATGGCAGGAAGAGAAATCAGGCTTGAAACATGGAGAAGTGATTTAAATCAGCCAAGTTGGATTCCTGTTCCAAATCCAACTTTAGACAATGTCTGTCTCTCCCTTGTAACTATAGAAAACCCTGCTTAGGTTATACTTGCCAGACTTCAGTCAACCTGTGGAAGTACTTTTCTTCTTTCCTCCTAATGCACCCAACAACGAGGTAGGAGGGAAGGAGAGGTGGCTCATTGCATAAAGTTACGCCCAAGGGTTGTGAAGATGTAGAACAGCTGGAGGACTAGGTTCCAGTACACCCAGCCCCCTGGATCCAGAGGTTTCTGCCTTATTTGCCTGAGATGAGTCCCATTCTGCCTGTTTCTGTTTGGAAAAACACACCAAACCCTAAGATAGGAGAGGGAAAGTGTAAACATACTAGCAAAGAAGAGGGATAGCAAATTATGCACCCCTGTGTATAATGCTTATTTATAAGGTTTGCTACCTGAACCTGAGCAAGCCTGATACAGCAGATGCAGGTGTCTCACAAGGTAAAATGTGGAAGCATTTACTCTTTGCAGTGAGCAGCTCCAGCAATAGATTCTATTTCTTTCTCTCCCACTCCAGGTTTATGTTTTGTTGTTCCAGTTGAAATTTAATGTGCTTTCCAGTTTCCTCTATTTTTCTTTTTGAGTGTGTTTTGATTTTTTCATGCTGAAGTTGCTGTCGACAAAAGGTGCCAGCCTATTTAACAGCTGCCGGGAGATAAGTGCTCCGTGGATGCAGACAGCATGGGTGGCAGTGTCGGAGGCCAGCAGAGACATCATTTGGGCAGGCAAGCACCGTGTCTCCTTGGCATCTGTGTTCATTTACCCCTTCAGCTGGGCTGCTTAGAGCACGTCATGGACGATGATGATTTTTGGAATGGGTGCTTAGTGCTTTGGATATGAAAGCACGCTGTATGTTTTCACACCTGAAAGCTTTTCAAGGAGAGATCTGGAGATGTTGCCTTTTATGCACATGCATTGAACTTTCTTTGCCTGGCTTCAGGAATTTTTTTTCTATTTCTTTTTTACCACATATGGTGATTGCTTCCAATGTGTGCTTATAGAAACTGGAGACATTTACATCCCTAGTTTAGGGAAGACTTCACAGATATTTGATTTGAGTTGGCTTGTTATTTCTAGTTCTGGTTTATTGCAACCACAGTGCCTACTGCTGTATCTCTATTGATTGCAGACAGACATCCTGAGGGATAACTCTGTCTTCCCTTTCATTTAGAAGGAAGAAAAAGGCACGTCTCTAGCCCTTCTACTTGTGAAGACAGACACAAATACGTAGTGCAGACTGTTTGGTGAGACTGAAAGTGTGTCACTGTGAGCTCTAAAAAGTCATCATTTATTCAGCCTATCTTCTCTGTCCTTCTCTGAGGTAACCACAATACCAGTGTGCAGAGCTGTGCTAGGAAGGTTGCAAAAATAAGTACTTATCATTGCTTGGGGTAAACTAGCAAGAAAGTGCTGAAGTGAAACCCTGAAGGACAGCCAATCTGAATTCAAAGCTCTGCCAACTCCAAAGCAGAATTGCTCCTGACATCCCCCACTCCCACCCCCTGGCTGGACAGAAATATCTGTCCAGCCAGGCAAACTCCACTTGAGCCCTGGGTTTAGCAAGTTCAGGATAGTTTCCTTGAGCCTTGTCCAGAGAAGAAATGTCTAGGGGAGTTGGTTTATATTTGCATCTTTACAGCACCAGAGTCCCTGGGAGTTTCTCTGTTCACCCAGATGTTGTTCCTCGCAGAGAAAGGCCCTGACAGTGTCCCATTGTCTGAGCAGTGCATGGGCAAAGGACTATAATGAGTATCTACTGGCACTAAAGATCTTGCCTCTGCCGTTACAGAAGCTTAATCAAAGACTCTACTCTGGTTCTTCAGCACCACTTTCTCTTGGTTAACATACTTGGGATGCTTCTCTGACGTTCCTTTAAGGCACTGCAGGGTTTGACTGCCCTGAAAATGAAGGCAGCTTGTACAGGTAAAAGTGGGTCAGATTAAAATCCTTGAGTGTGGGTACCAGCAGCAGTGCAACTCCTGTAGCAGGACACTCAGCCCAGGTTAGTAGTCCAGGATTTTACCTCTGGCCTCTCTGTTTCATGTTGCCTGAGCATCTGTGGGGGTATCTGATATATAGACCCGCGCCTACCCATTTAAAACCAGCATGACCAAATTCTCAAAATCATTGAGGATTCCCACAAATGCAGGTCTTTGCCTCATAGGATGAGAAAACAGTCAGTCTTCAGCTTTTGTACCTCATTCCTGCAGCTTCTAGAAGTGCAAATGAGGCCAAGAAAAACGGCAAACATCGTGCTACATCCCCTAAAAATTTGCAGTTGCCAGGGTACAAATCTCTTTGAAGCAACATGCTTACTCTGTTCCATTAAATGAATTGATCTGATGTTTTGTGCTCATTTGAAGCCACTGCCTCTCTTGCTTGTTTGGTTTTCCTCCCTCCCTCCAAGCCCCAGAACATAGACCTTTCTCTGCAAACTACCTATCTGTTGGAGGGAGATCTCTGCTCATTCCTGCCAAATGAGAGAAAATCAAAATCCTTGCTGAGCAGCAGTAAAAGAGCAATGTTGGTGCCTGGAATTGCATCAGGAACTCCTCCCTTATTAGACTGTGTAAGTGCTACAGCAGGGAAACCAGTAGCAGAGGCTTTTCAAAAGCCTACGAATTCTTTCTTGCATTAAGTTAATTAGTGAGAAATGAAACAAGAAGCTAGCACATGAAAGAAAAGGATTAGGTATCTTGTATCTTAGTAGCTCAGTGGAATTGCAAGGAAAATTGTCACTGATAAGAAATAAGTGTTTTATCCTTGCTTCAATTTTGGACAAAATTCACTGTGTGTTTTACCTGCTGGTGCACAGAGAACATTCAGCTGCTGAGGCAAATGTGATAACAGATAATCCAGAGAAACTTGTGTTACCAGTTGGTGTTCAGGCACAGTCCTGTCTGAACCACTTCCTACTGGCTGAGAAGCACCATCTCCCAATTTCCTTCTTCTCTCCCTCCAACTGACTGATACAGGGAGTAGAAAACTCAAAAATGAACACACTCACTCCTCCCCAGCACTTAGCAGCACCAGGAAAATAAGGCAAACAGATGGGAGCCAATGTATCATCCAAATGAAATCCCACCCTTCATGAAAATGTGCCAGCTAAAGAGGAGACAGGATTCTTATTGGCATCCTTTGCCATAGATGGCAAATGTGAATTTTTTAGCTCAAAAGTAGTAGTGAATGCTTTGCTTTTTTCCTCCTTTGGGTGCTTGTCATCTTGGCCAGGTGGTCTTTGAAGCTTGGGACATGCAGAAGCATGATACATTCCAGAGAAAGCTCCAGATGCCCTTAGCAAGCATTTATTTCTCCTAAATCCTGCTTTTCTGCTGTGTCTGTGGCTGAATTTTTCACAGAAAGACCAGCAGTTACTTAACAGGCTTTTGAGCTGTATTTTATGTGGACAAGATATATTTCCGTATGGACTTGCAGTGGCAGCTTTTTTTGCCTTGCTGACAGACTTCATGTCAGGAACAAAACTTGCTTTTAAGGGGTATTAGGATCCCTCTCCCCTTCATGTGTTTCAATTGTGACATTTGGAAATATTACTCTGGAAATCTCTCACCATCTGGGCCTCCAGCAGTCTCAACACCTGCACTGCTGATGCACCCTTGTCTCTCTCACCAGTAAGCCCATCTTTTCCCCTGCAACTGTCCCCTTCAGAGTCTCTTCCTCTGTCTGGCAGCCGCTTCACCAACAGAAACTAGCTTATGGATCTTGGCCAGTCCTTTTTCCAGCCTATAAATGTAATGGAAGCCTTCTCTACTTGCAGTCAATGTTCAGTTTCTATCACTTGCCATGAAGTGAAGACCGTTCCTGCAACATGGGTATGGAACTGCTGGAGAAAGTCCAGAGGAGGGCAATGAAATTGATAAGAGGACTGGAGGACCTGCCCTACAAAGACAGACTGAGAAAGCTGAGGCTGTTTAGCCTGGAGAAGAGAAGGTTGCATAGAGACCTCATAGCAACCTTCCAATATCTGAAAGGGGCCTACAGGGAAGCCAGAGAGGGACCCCTTCATTAGAAACTGTAATGACAGGACAAGGAGTAATGGGCATAAATTGAAAGAGGAGAAATTTAGGTTAGATGTCAGGAAGAAATTTTTTACTCTGAGTGTGGTGAGACACTGGAACAGGTTGCCTAGGGAGGCTGTGGATGTCCCAACCCTGGCAGTGTTCAAAGTCAGCTTGGATAAGGCCTTGAGCAAACTAGTCTAGTGGAAAGTGTTCCTGCCCATAGGAAGGGAGTGGTCTTTAAGGTCTATTCTAACTCCTTAACACTCTATGATTCTATGATTCTATAAACTGTTTGAGGAGGTACAGATTAACCTAGATGTCTCCCCACCTGCTTATTGGTAGCACAGCATCACTTATCTATCTGCAAAACTTCTTCAGCCTGAATTTTGAAAGGGCAGCTTAGGGCTGCCTTCTTCCCTTCTCAGCTACAGTGCAGCATCAGTATGTCCATAAAAAAAGGTTCTTACCCTCAGTTCCAGTATCAGCTCTGCTTTGCTGTGCCTCCATCAACAAGCAGTAAGCACTCTGTTGAACAGTACTCTTCCTCTCCTTCATCCTTCATGAGATCAGGAGCAAGTAAAGGTGGCTAGGAGGAGGTTTGTCTGCTAGCTCTGGAAGTGCGAAGCTGATATCTTCTCATGGGCTGATGCTGGAGCTGAGGTCACCCCACCAGGTACAACTGCACACTCATGCACTACTGCTAACCTGAACAGCCTGCTAGCACCTTCACTCACTGTGGTAACTTCCTGTCTAGCTAAGCTCTGAAGGGCTTGTTATCTGTTCCTAAATAAAGCTGGGGATTGGCAGGCAGCCTTTACATGCTGGGCTCCTGAGATCTGCACTCAGGGTTCCAAGCAGGGAAAGCTTACAGACTAAAAGTGGGTAGGTGGGTATGTGCAATTTTAAGTTTTATACATACTCATAATTATAT
>NW_008662404.1:0-12491 GCF_000695815.1 Acanthisitta chloris
GAAGTTTATATATATCTTGTATATTCTTCTGAGGCTTGCTCTTTATCTTTTCATTCTCCAGGAGTTCAGCACCATGCTAAAAAAAAGTCTCAGGTACATTTTCAGAGAACAGAGAAGAAAACTTCCCCATAAGGAAATATTCAATCAGGTAAAAGCAGATCTCATTTAAAGTTATATTAGGTAAGAGGGAGTCTGTTCAGTAGACATCCCAAATGTTACCCTTTGGGAATAACTCCCTACTGATGAATGTGCTCGTGGTCCTGCTGTCCTTCCTCACCTGCCATAGCAGTTGAGGCTGGTCAGACACACATCCAGGGGAAGGACTATACTGCACATCAGAGAACGAAGCAGGATGTCAGCAATACACAACTATACTGGGCTGTGGGACCCTCCCCAGGAAAAGTCTCTGTCAGGCTCTTCCATCCCTTATTAGTTGAACTCTCAAACCTCAAGAATAACTCCCCATGTTTCTTACAAAGCAGTCTGCTGAGGCCACTTCAGTGTTCCAGACACAGCCACCTCTCCTAAGGGATTTCTTCTTTGCTGGTTGTCTCTTTGTGTGCAATGAGCACCTGCAGCCTCATGCTGGTGCCTTTTCCAGTCTGACATTCAGCTGGTCTCACTGGGATGTACTCAGGGGTTAATGTGTCTGGCCATACTGTCATGAGGCCTTAAGGATATTTCTTTTCTTGTGGGGTGTGTTTCATTTTAACTGAGCATGGTGACAGGACAGCTAATTACATACTCTTAATTTTGTTTTGAAATTGTTTAATCTGGACTTTACCAAAATTCCTTATTGTACCCAAGGCAATTTTTTTTCCAAATTCAGATGAGAAATTTTGTATTATGAATGAAACTATATTGGCTATGGGCTTACAGGTTCTTCTCCCTATCTATTACTTTGCACACATGAAACTTGATTTATGTAAGCTTTCTTGAAAGGGACATGAAAGCTAATGTCATCTGTGACAGAAGGAGAAATTACAGACCATCAAGAATGTGCCACTTTCCATCACTACCCTTTGAACTGTCAGTCAATTCTTTTGGTGGCTATTGTGTACTCCTTTTTGTGTTCTTCCTTAAAATGCAGTTCTCTTGGAAAATGGCTTCTCTAGCACTTCACAGACATCTCTGGCTTTCACCACCCATCAAGTGCATTGCTGGATGTCTTCTGAACATTTAGTGAATTGCTGGATACTGTTGGTATGCCAAATTTAGACTATGGTGAAGGCTGCCCTGTACAGCTCTGAGCACAGTGTTGGCTGCTGGTCTTAGCAACCAATAAATAATTAAGAAGCTGGATATTTGATGATCCTTAAAGAAGAATGACTCACCCAGCCCTCTACTGTTGATTTCTTCATTAGCACAGACATAGAGCCAGGCCAAGAACTGGTTTTCCCTTATGCTTTTATTTGGTGACCACTTGGATATGGCTTAGGAAACAGTGTCTCTCCAGCAGCTGGGAAATGTTTATTTCCAGATGTTTATTTCCCTCAGTGGATTAATAAGTCTATTTCAAAGTGCTGCAAAAAGGAGAACTAGATTTTCAAAATGGGGAAGGAAGAACATTCAGAGTGACAGTGTTTTCATCAAACTCCTTTTTTCCTTTACCCCAAAGGAAATGTTTAAATGCATGGCTGAGGGTTTCCTTACCTTTTCAATGTACCTAATCAAATATGTAAGCTATATAAAATATAATAAAAGCATCAGTTGGGGAAAATGGAAGGGGAAATCATAAGGAATTGTTAATATCCTGGGTATCAGCTCGATTATCACATTATGGAAGCAACACTAACTTCCAGCAAAGATTTCACTCAGCATAAAAGAGTCAGCAAGAAGGACTCAGTGCTTGGTGGCACTTAGTTAGAATCTCTGTGATCCACAAAATCTCTTGCTTTTTTCTTCTGGAACATAATAGTTTAAGACTTTTTGTCTTGTTCATTGAAGTCTTGTATTATTTACCTTGAGGGGATTTTGTGTTTCCAGAGTTTGGGGGAAATACCTATTATACAGTTTTTGTGATTTTTATAAAACAGACTTTTCAGTCCCAGGTGAATGGTATATACTGTCCTGTTCTCCTGGGATGCTGTGGATAAGATTGCTTCTAGTGATCTTGCAAAGATAGAATGAATATGGATAAAGTTGATCATAAGTGCAAAGCACTCATTACTGCTGGCAGTCCTGTGAGAGCAATGGGTTGCACCAGAAGGGACTGAAGAGTGAATAAGAGAAGAAGTTCCTCTGCTGGGCATGCCAGTATGCATGCAATCCCATAGCCAAGCAAAGAAGCAGAAATGCTGGATACAATTCTGTCCAGCCCTGGCATATTTGTCAGATCCATTCTTGCCACTGTGAAGGATATGGAAGACAAAAGATCAAGAGAGGCTTGGCAAAACCTAAAGATGTGAACAGGGATTTGAAAGTCAGAATTCCAAAGTCAAACTTATAAACTTAACATGCAGGCACCAAACTCATGGTCTCCCGAATTTCAGAGAGATGAAAGGCCAGAAAGTCCCAACTGCAGTCTTTGTTGCTCCAAGTGTTAGCACTCACAGCATTGATTTTGGCACTTGAATTCAAGATTGCTAGTTGACTTTAGTAGGGCTACCCAGTTTATAAATCACTCCTTGCATTTGGCCTGGTGTTTGTAGATCTCCAGATGGGGAAGAGTGTGACCCAAAGGTGGATTTGGCAACTCCAATATGCTTTAGGTCAAACATCTGTAGGGAACATGTGCCTGATTTCCTTACAACTTCATTGTTTCAGTAGATAGTGTGTTCAGTGCAATGTTATATCTGCTACTGAAATAGCTGAACGCAAATACTGGGAACCTCTGGGAAATTTTAGTTAATAGGAAAATAATCTAAAACAAATTCATCCAGCTATACAGCCAGAAGAAAAGAAATGAAAATAAAGGGAATTACTCATCCAACCAAGTAGGCACCGAAATGAAGCCCCTCTAGGATTTTCTTTTTAGTTTCTCCAACTTCCATTAATTCAATGAACAAACTAGGTCAGTGGCAGTCTTGTTATGAATAAACAAATGCTGTAAATTCACTCATGTTAAAGTGTCCAGGCATTTAGCATCATTTGCTGCTCCACTGAGGGAGCTGTGGCACAGTAACTCTATATTTGGCCACGATCCTAATTCAGATACTCAACCCTATGAGTCAAAGTAACAGAATTGCTGTAATGAAAACTCAGCTACAGAGAAAGCAAGCTGCAGTATCACAAAACATCAACGAACTCTGGTTTCAAGCTGGGGTAAGAGAAGTCATGCAAACTATATTTTAAGTTCCAACATTTGGATTTTATGCTGATAAAAGACTAGGAGGTCAGCCTGAGATGTGGAAAGTTTTGTATTTCACTGTTATTACAATACTGATTTATTCACTTGTACTCTTCAATAACTTCATCAATAATGAAATGTTGTAGAATCCAGAAAAAAGCTCTCAGATGTTGTTTTCTCCATGTGCTGTCTCCTGCTTTGAGGAAGGAAAGCTTATTCACTGTTTAAGCTGGTTATCAAAATCTCAGTGGACCACAAACTGATATTAGTGCTTCATAAAAATACTATTTTATTTCTCATGTGGTGGGTGGACAACTCCATGGGGAATTCTTTCTACACCCCCCTTTTTTGTGGTTTTGTTTTTTTTTTTAATGCCAAGATGCAACAGCAGAAAAAGTGCAAATAAACGCATTTGACTTAATATAGCTAGAAATTCTTTAGGTTTAATCCTGTAAGAGGCTGCTTTTCTGATCCAGAGTAAAAAACTCATTGTAGAAAAAGTTCTAGGAAGACAGGTAAGAAATTTTGCATAACAGAACAAAAGGGAACAGTTGACAAAAAGTTAAAATATTGAAATTGTTTGCAATAAAAATTTGCATATTTAAATAAACAGAAATGCATTGCATAAATGAATAAATATTCAGAAATATAACTGAAATAGGGTGAAATTATTCACTTTATGGAGAATATTTGAAGAGTATTTTGAATACTGTAATGTTTCATCTGCCTACTGTTATGGGCAGACAAAGGACTTTTAAAACAACTCCTCTTGAATTTTAACCTGTCTCTGTACACTTGATTAAAAAAAAAATTTTGGACACTATAATGTGGTTAAAATATGTTAAGTCTGGCTCTTGATTTCTAAAATATTATGTATCCGTCTTAGGATTTTTTTTATGTTGCTGCTGTCAGGAGCAAGAACTGCCAAGTCCTATTGAGAATATGTGCCACCCTTGAAATTGACACTGCTGAGGGCAGCAATTTCTGCCTGACTATGCATGTGTGGCTCCTAGGCTGCATACATGTACCATTTTCTGACCTGTGGGGGACTTCTTGTCTAGATGGTAGAGCTTACAGTTTTTCTCAACTCTTTAAAGGAGAGTTTCATGTTTTTGTGATGTTGAGAAGGATTTGTCCCTCATAATGCTGACAAACTAATTGAAGGAAGTAATTTGAGATCCATCTCTTTGAACTTTTCTGCTCATGTGAAGTGATGATTTATTTGTTTAAAGGAAATTTGCTGCATAATGTGTCGCCTTTAAAATAGGGAGCTGGTTGTACCAAAGACTGGTCTGACCACTTTGTAGTATAGATTTCCTCATAACATTTCCAACTGAGAACGTTTTCTTGTTTTCCTTTATTTTCAATCTCCTCATAATATTTCAAATTGAGAACTTTTTCTTGTTTTCTTTTATTTTCAACCTCTTAGTCATCCTAATAGTTCATAGTGATGACTTAACAGTCATATATCTGCCCACTTGAAGTGTTTTAGATAGTGTCTTGAAGAGGCACAAAACTCAAGAGCATTTGTGATCAGGATGAATTAGAATATGAATCAAAACTCTTTAATAGACCAGCCACTGTTTTTTGCTTAGCACTGATGTTTCTATATGCGTGGCATATCAAGCCACGCACTGTTTGGCTTAGTGTTTAAGTCTGTAACTCAAATACATCAATCTGTAATTGAAATTTGGCAGAAGCTAAGAAAATAAAAATATATTTGGAATGTTTGTTTAAAGCATAATACAAAATTAGTTAAATTAATGAACAAATTTTTGCTGTATGAGAGTATTATACTGTTTATGCTGTCCAGATGATTTTTGCTATGTAAATTGTTTGTGGATGGCCAATATTTGCTTTTCAAACTATCAGTGGTTGGACTGGCTGCCTGGCAATATTCCTGCTTCCTGATTAGATGTGTGAGTAGTATTTCCAATTAATACTTTTGCAGTTCTAGATTCCACAAATACTCACTTACCTGTCCTTCAAATCTAGTGTCTGAATCCATTGTGCCAGCAAAATCCATGGAAATTATGGCCTGAAGATATTAATTAATGAAAAAAGGATATTTCTATTAAAAATTAATTGCAGCTTTTTTTCCCAGACTAACACATAGACACCCATTCCCTAGTAATAGACAATGCAGATACTTATAAAGAAATAAATATGCATAAATAAAACAATTGAATTTTATTTCCTGCTTGCAAACTGTGTGTGGGTGGCAGTTTAATCTCTTCTCTTATTCCAACTGGGTCATATTCAAGTTGGACTTGAATATAGTTTGCATCTTGCCCTTTTTCTTGTGAAACTTGGGAACTTATGGAAAGGGGTCATTCATCAGGAGGAAGTGTAGTGTCTAGAGTTAGACTTTGCAGCAGTGGTGAAGCTTAACTTATTGTATTCATATGGTGGCTAGATGGTGCGTGGTTGCTTCTCTCATGGCAGCAAACCAGAAGACAGATGTCTTACTTTTTTTTCTTTATTTCCAGACACAGATCAGTGAGTGTCTTGCAAGGGTCAAACAAATATCCATGCATGCAGAAGCAAAAATCATGATCATGCTGTAGGGCTTACAGTCAAGTTGGAATGTTTCAGAGTTTATTTTTGAGTCAATATCCACACCCAGGCTTTTGTTATAAATAAATCAGATTGCAAATAAGGGATAAAATACATTAACAGTGGTAGAATTTTCAATATAAGTTTTTACTTAAATATATAGATATTTTCAAATGTTCATCTACATTGTATGCAAATACAAATTGTTCTACTTAATTTTTATTGGTATTCTGTAGACACAATGTCTGAGTAGGCTGGCTAGAGTGTCAGTTATATGTTGCACATATAAATTTATTGGTTTTCCCTATTGCAAAAGTCAAATGATAGGTTCGAGCTCTAGAGAGCCTAACTTCAGTGTCTTGGATTGGCTTAAGGGTAACACCTGAACTGCTCATGACCAATAGGCTGTCAGCTCTTTAGATAACAAACTTTTGAAGCTACATTTGTGCCAGTATATGGAGGGGTCAGGGACTGTTTTCTGACTTTGAGACCAACTAAAACTTACGAATACACAGTTAAAATTAACAATTAAAATTTATGTTTTTGGAATAAAAATGTCTTCTCTCATATGCTGGTAAAAATCAGCAGTGTTAGGGATGCAATTATTTAAACCTTCTGTGATATCTGTTTAAAATTGGGAAGTATGGGTGTTGAATCATGAATATATTCCTTGGAAAGATAAGTATCCTGGTTTTTACATCCTCATGCTAAAAGAGAATCTCGTGGAAGTTTCGTTTGAAGTCTTATCTGTGAAGGTGTTGGGGTGGTTGTGGAGCCAAGTGGATGCAGTATGCTGGAGTGGAGGCTTCCAGAAGTGTTGGGATAGAGGAAAACAGGAAAAGTCTATTTAGAATAGACACCAAAAAACAAATAATAGGTATGACATTTGGTCAATACACAAATCACTCAGAAGTTAGATAATCACCACAGGCTATCTGGAAAAGGCTTTGCCACAGTCTCCTTGGCAGAGTTTCCTTTAGTTGCTCCCAATGGCTAGAAGATTTGGATTAGGAAAACATCACCTCCCAGGCAAACATGCTCTCAGAAGCTGTCCTGCATCTAACAGTAGATTGACTTGGACACTAATCTCAGCTACCTGGTTCTTCTGTATTTTTCTCTACTGAGGAGCTACATAGCATTAATCTATGTGTCTGAACACTTGTTTGAGAGCCTGTTCTGGAATTTTCCAGTTTCCTCATAAGTGTGGTCCTAGTGTGCTAGCAAATAAAATTCAAAGCTCCTTGCTTAACCAAAACTGTATAACTGTGTCAATGCTGAAGTCCTTCTGAAACCTGGAGCTTTAGCTCTGTTCCCTGGGAGTTTGCATGCACTATGAGACAGCTAAGAGAGTAGTGGGAGAGGAATCTCATTTCTAGAGAGTCAGAAATTATCTTTGAATTATATTCCCCTTCTCATGCAAGCTGTTAAGACATGACTGAGCCAGATTTAATAACTTCTGCAAAATTTGTCCTTAACATGTTCACCCAGTGGGAGAAAGAAAGACATCATACACCAATGTAATTGACAACATGTGATAAGATGCACAACCTAAAATTAATTTGACACGCCTCAGGGATTCCATCTGTCAGATCTAACCTACCACAAAGTGAACAGCAGAGCTAGACTCACTCAAAGCCTCCGTCTCTCCCCTAAAACTTCAATGATATGACAAAGTAGTAGTCAAGGAACAAGATTTGTCACCTTGATTAAGAAGAAAGATGATCATCATGATGAGCAATAGTGATGAAAAGACTAGAAGTCCACTCTGTCCCATGTAATGATATCTTACCATTTCTTGCATCTTCTTCTGATTCATCTTGTGCCACTCCTTGCTAAGGGAGGTTATTGGGCAACTGGTTCACCAGTTGACCTGACTTTCCATACAAATTGCTTTGAAAATGGACCTGACAGCAAAATCAAATCAAACAGGTTGTTAATGAAAATTAAAAGGACAGCTGTCATCTAAAGAAATGCACAAATCTGTAAGCCATCAGAATGGTTTCTAAAGCAAATATGACAAAACAGATTTGATCCTGTAGATGTCTGCTAAATGCAGGGATTACAGACCAAAGAAGCCTCATTGGCCTCAATCATTCCTTATGGATTAGATGACTCATGGTAGTGGGCAGTGTGTTGCAGGACAAGATCTTCATTTTGCTGTATATAGTCAAAAAGGTGAAGTCCAGACATATAGAGACTACAACATTGATTTTAGAGGGAACAGGAATGGGCATCTGCAGTTTATCTGTCACTAATGGACAAATAACATTTTCTTAACTTAGAAGATACTTATATTTAAAATATTTTTAGCTGTAGTAGTAATCCCTAACTATTTAGAAAAAGCCCCATACTAATTGGAAAGAACTGTGTATCAGAGCCCAGCAATCCCACAAGGGGAATCAATTTATACAAACATGCTAAAACTGACCTATTTATGAAATGTTATGGAAAGCTGAGAAGAGAACCACAACAGATCTTTATCTTATGTTCACTGTTTTAAAAGATCAACAGTTGGGTGAAGGCTGAGGCTAGCTATCGCATATGTTTTAGACATGAATGTTAAGGTCATGTAAAATCTGTTGCCAAAGACACTGTGATTGCCAGCAAAATGTAAACTAATGTTCCAGGGCTCTCATTATATGCTTAATATGAATACACTTCACTTTACACATAAATCACTATGCATGCAGCAATCTGTTGCTCCTGTAAAAGACACTAAAAACAAATGTAGATGAAAGAAACCATCGTAAGTAGTAGATGTAGCCCCGAAGGAAAAAAAAAGCAAAACACAAGAAGGATATGTTTGTAATTTAATATATGGTAATACACTATTTAAAATGTAACATTAATATGTATATGGGCAGATTTATTTTTAATGTGGTTTTATCTAGTGAAGTAATATGTAAGTCAGAAAAGTAACTGAAAAGACCAGATATGGTCTGCAAGCTCTATTTTGTCCATAAAATATGTCACCTTCAGAGAACTTTCTGCAGGCCTCATTTATCTTAAATAAAGAGGAGAATCCCCATGCAGTTGAGATCAATTACAAAAATAACCACAGAAATCAGCAGAACAGCAGTTTCTCCCAGCCTTAATTTTACCAGGCAAGGATTCTTTCGTGCAAGGACTGCAATACCTCTCTTTCACAAGGTGAGGCCTCATTATGCATGGTCACGAACATTTAGGAAAGTCTGGGAAAATGTAAAACAGCCTCCTGTCAGGACTTTTGTGTAACAGGCTGACAAAGTTCAGTTACATCATTTGTTCCTCTCCATTATACCCAGAGGCCTGAGGATGCAAGAGACATATTCAGAGTTTCTTAGGAGATTGGGCAAATACTGCAGAATGCTCCGTGTTAGGAGAGGAGCTGCCTGAAATATCATTCAGCAGCTCCTGGTCTGTCTGCGCTGATGTTCCTGAAATTGATACAGGTGTTTCTTCTGAGCACCTAGTTACCACAGAAAGTTTTAGGTCATAGCGAAGTACTTTATTATTGTGGGAGATTGCAGCACTCAGTCCCAAATTCTAAAGTTTCCTTAAAATCAGTGCAAAAGTGAGGCAAGTCCTTGAACAGCATCATTACAGACCTACAAAATTAGAACAGATGGAAATGTAGACAAGAAGTAAAACAATTTTCCAAATGAAAGCACATACAAGTTTTGGAAAGAGCGAGATAGAGCTTGTCTAACAGTGCCCTGTAACAGTGTTTTATTTACGATGTTGCCCAGTAGCATTGCTCTAAGCTAAGACAATCACCATATGAACATGGATATTTCTAAGAGTGTTAGCTTAATTTGCTGAGGAATTGAGTGAGAGATAGAGGGTAGGCAGACATAGCAAGGAGGAAGGGAGGGGAAAAGGCTGACAGAAAAAAACAAGGAGTGTGCCAAAGCAAGAAAGATAGTGTTTGTGTTTAAAAGAAGAACTTGAAGCTGTGCCAAATCAGAATTTTCTTTAGGAACTTGAGACCTGAAAAACTTCATGAGTATGCACAGATCATGGACAGAGGGAGACGCTGCACATTCACTGCAATGTGCTGTTACAAGGTTGGTGAGAGAAAAGGGAGAAAAGCAAGAAATGGCCTTTGGCCACCACTGTAATGAACTGAGGAAGGATAAAGCACAAGCCTTAGCAATTCTTTCAGTAAGCCTGGCTCAAGCAGATGGTGTTTAACAAAATCTAGTAGCAGGCAGGGGATTTCATAACCCTTCTATTCTAGGACCAATAAATAAATCAATGATGCACATACATAAATAAATATATAAACAAATGAGATTCAGCTGGTGGATTTGGTTTAGCCCTTGAGTTTGCAGGGGGAAGTTTCTGGCGGTTGAAACTCAAGCGTATAAGTGGCTGAACAAACAAGCACTTGCAGAAACTCTGCAAGTTCATATGCTGTTGGAATGGCACAAATGCATTTTTATGGGAATTACACTGGAGTTGAGTTCAGCCCAGGGAATTCAGAGCTTTTTGTTTTGGTGCACTGAGATCAGACTTGCATGAGACACTCTTGTTGGAGGTGATTTTGAAATTTTATTTCCAGCTCAGCACAAGACTAGAGAGTTTGTGCATGGACTGTAACTGTATCAACAAAACTACAAAAAACATTTTGCTTTCACTGACATAAGATATAAAATTTTAATCTGTTTAAATGCAGACCTAAAATATGGCATCTCATCTATGGGATTGGTAAGGTAGGTAAGAGTCATCCTCCATGGCATACCCTGAGTTCTAGACTTTCATTTAGAAGATGAACAGTTGTATTAATGCAGAATCTAAGGCTCCCTCCCTATGCAAGGAAATAATGAGATCCAGGACTGCAGGGTCTTGGTGTAAAAGGTTTCAAACATTTAATATGAGATGGCAACTTAGTTAATGGCCACATTGTCACTGAAAGTGCTCAACTCCATTTCAACATGGGGCAGTATGGTGCATTACAGTGAAAGAAACTAAATGGACTGGAAAAGGTCTGTAAAATCTTGTGAAGCAAGGAAAAAAGGAACAAGGAATGATTGTTCATTGTGCTCTCTCTTGTCTTCTATGGGTGCCTTCCTACTGGGCACTACTGGAGTCCATATACTAGACAAGCTGTTTATTTTGTTGACTTGGTCCTGAGGTTGTACTCTTGTGGAAAGCATCACTATTCAAAATGCTGGTTTTACGTGCTCTGCTCCTACACCTTCAAAAAAAAAGAGATCTTGGCCAAAACAGTGTTGCTTTCTTAATGAAAAAAATAGTAATGACTTTTTCTCAAATATGCAACTAGACAAACTTTACAGACATGGCTCTAAGATTGAAACTCAAAGCATCTCATTTCCTCCTTCAAGCACCAATACATTGACTGCTTACAGAATCACAGAGCTGGGAGTGATCTCAAGAAATCACCTAAATTTCTCCTGCCTTAAAGTGCTGTATTTCTGTAATTTCTGACAGAAGCACTTCTAATCTATTTTAGACCTTCAATAATAGTTTACAACTTCCCCATATACTCTACTTCTGTTTGAATCTGTATTACCTATGGCCCAATACGATTCTTCCATATTTCAGTTTCATCATATTATTTTTTTTTCCTGTTCAGCTTCAATAGAAAGTGTATTATTCCCATTTTCTTGGCTGCAGTCTTTTATGTTATTACGTCCTTCCAGGGATTTATTTTGTAGACTTAGTCCTAGTTCACATTTGGGATCAGACTTTACTCTGGTTACTCCATTCTGCCTTTAGTAATAGAAAATGTGTCCTGTAAGTGATGAAAAAATTTGTGTTAAAAGTAATAACAACAGCAGAGACTTGTGTGTGTGCAGCACTTTATCCATGCAGACCACAGCTTTGGATTGGATTCCAGGACTCTGTGTAACCACAATGTTCAGGAGCTTACGAAAGAGAACAGTGGCAGGAGTAGTCTTTACTAATCTACATTTTATTTAAATACTTAATCAAATATTTAGTAAACGTCATACTCATTTGGAATTCACTAATACTACAGCTGATCTGCTGCTGCATTCATGTTGCACTAGAATAGAGAAATAAAGTAATAGAAAAATACTTCTCACTTTTAAAGTCTACTGCCATTTTTTTCCTGCAGAGATTATATCAACTTCCACATAAAACTGTGTATCTCAGACCTGAGTCACTCAGGCCAGAGAAAGATTAACTAAATGAGGAATTTGTATTAAAAGGACAGATTTTTCTTAGATGTTTTTCTTTGTAGCATGTAAATTCTAATACAAGTGCTTACATCTTTTCAGTGCTGTGATAAACTTGATCTGTTCAAGTGACTTTCATGCTCTCAAAATAATTCAGAGTTAAAGGTCTCTCTAACTTGCTTCACTGGATATCTGTTTACCATTTGGAATACTGAAGATTTAAAACAGTATGACTCTGTCCCTTGTCCCTGATTAGTAATTCAGTAGAAGTGTCATGAAAAAAAATCAAAGAAATGAAAATAGGTGGCATGACACAGCAGACCCCATTCGAGCAATGTTGCAGCTCATGCTGGAAATGGAATCTCCAGTTTCATTTGTTTTGATGTACTGTATAAATATTTAAAGAATGCAAGCTGCAATTTTATCCAGCCTTTTCTGAATTTCAGTATCATGTCTTGGTGGGGGTTTTAATGCTGGTACTAAATGCTGTTACAATTGCTGGT
>NW_008662404.1:12514-30317 GCF_000695815.1 Acanthisitta chloris
ATTTCTGCTCAGAAAAACACTACAGAACAAGTTTGACTTGAAGTCCAAGTCTCATTGAAATCCCATGGAAAATGGTGAGCCTTATATGTATGCTATGGAATTCAATGCATGTGTGATGAATGTCATCTAACCCTACTCTGCACTTATGCCTTTACTACATTTCTGGGCTTTTTAGTGTAGAAAGGATACTTTCATATGCAAAGAAGCAATTTACAAGTGACTAATTTGAAAAAGCCAAAAACTTCAAGTAAGTCACTGTGTCATTAAATAATGTTTTGTGATAATTTTATTTAGAACATGCATATGAAAATCTTCTGCATATTGAGAAATCAGATTTTTGTAAGATTAGCCAGGACAGTTTATGTCACAAGCTAACAGTGGTGTAAATCAGCAGTTGAAGCTTAATATACTAATGTGACAGCTGCGATGCTTGCTGATGCACTGTGGATTAAATTGAAGATCTCCAGAACTAAAAATATGAAGACCCTATAATTTCTATCATGGGTTAATAATAGAAATACACCCAGAAATAAAATATATATGAAGGAGACATGCAGTCTATCTTGGAGAATGACAACCTGCTACCTAAAAATCTTTTAGACTCACAGGGTAATTACTCTGGGCCATGACATGAAAACTTGGTGGAAACCATAAAATATTGTCAGTCATTCAGCTGTAAATTCAGCATATTTTCTAACTGTGTGTTTGCTAAAGAGTGTTCACAGCATCTGACCAGAGGAACACATGATATGGGAGGATACTCCTGTGGGATCAATCATTTAACCACTATGACTGCATCCATACTCTTAAATGAAATAAGCCAGGGCTTCTTGTCTGACCCTGAATCTGAGTGACAGAGCCTGATTCCTGTTCATGTGGCCAACCTGGTTTGTCCCCTTGAAGAGGGTGGCTCTGTCCAGGCTGTTGGTTGGGAGTATTGCTTGGTTTGTGCTGTTTCCAAGCTGTGTTTGTGCACTGTGGGTTGCCGTATCCAAAGCTGAACCTTGGAACACCTCAGGAATTCAATGGCAGGGAAAATCACAGGACAAGACTTGCTTCTGTACCTATCCCTGTTTTGTCAGGAATACAGAAGTTCATGGCCAAGGGCTTTAATCTACCCAGCCTATATACTGCTGGTGATACTAGTAAAGGAAAGGGAGTGCATGTGACTAGCTGCTGGATGTATTATTGGCTCAGAGAATAAGTTAAGTAGAGAAAGACTTGGTTAATTCTGATAAACTTCACCAGCCTGTATGGTACATCAAAAATCTCCCAGACCAATACTTTCAAGCCTTTATTCTCTAAATCAAGTCCTGTAAGTGTTGACCTTCCGTATAAAACAATGGATTTTTGTATAAGTAGTAGCCCAGGAAACAGAGAAAGATATTGTTAAATGCTACTGATGTGTTTTTGAGAGTTTCAAGATTTTACTGTTCTCTGGGAGGCAGATTACTTATGGAGGCATCATTTAAAAACACAGATACCCAGACTGAAATACAGCAGCTCACTGAGCAGAGGATATGCATGGAAATACCAAAAAATGTGGCCTGGTTTTGGAGCCTGAGGAGGTGGAAGCCAAGCGACATCAGAACTGCAAGTTTTTGAATCTTTCAAAATCATTCCAGAGGCATTTTATTTTTCTGAAATTTAGTTTTGCTTCTGGAGTTCAGAAGCATTTGGACAATGCCCTCAGGCACATGATGTGATTCTTGGGGTTGTCCTGTGGAGGGCCAGGAGATAAACATCAATGATCCTTGTGGGTCCCTTCCAACTCAGGTTATTCTATGATTCTACTTGATTTCCCTGAAAAAATGAAAATTTTTTGTTTTTGTTAACATTGTCCAAGAGAAATTCTCTCCCCAAAATATTTTTCTGCTCATTTAAGAGAGAACATATTTGTGTGATATTCTACCTGAGAAAGCTGTCCCAAGTTTAAACATAGCTGTACAAAAATATGGGGAGTGTACTTATTTCAATTGCTTTATATATAGGTGAACTAACACTGACCTGAAGATGTTGATCTCATTTCTAAGTAAAGTTGTCTTTTCTCCACGTGATAGAACAGTCCTTTCTGGAGCTTAAAAAAATATATTATTTTATATTTTGGGTCTGTCTGTCTTTACAGAAGGGAATACATTACAAACAGTCTCCTCATTCTGCTCCGTGAGATTTAGATAATTCACAACAGTCATTAATATTTGATAATTCAATAGCTCCTAAAATTTGCCCATGGGATTTATGCAATTCTAATACCCTTATGCCTTTGTTACCTCTGAACTGTAATTTATTTCCTTCAAGGAGTGCTCTATTTTCAAGGACAGACCTCCATTTTGGTTTTGATTCAATGAAATCTTGCAAAGAAAGCACAGAGTGTTCTCTCTTGTAGCCTTCACTGTCATTTTTTCTTATTTTGCAGTTTCTTGCTAAATTTTTCCATGACTCAGAATTCTGATAAGAACAACCAGGAGTAACCAAGAGAAAGTTCAAAGTGGACAAGAGGAGAAGCTTCCTGATTATCAAGAAAAATAAGTGGCAAATATTATGACAGATCTGCAATGCATGTCCAGTTAAAAAAGGAACAGTGGAAAAAATGTTCATAAAGGTATAACAGATCCATAATTACATTTGTCCTAAACCATCATTTATAAGCCTATTCACAGAAGATGGTTTATGAACACAATCTAGGATTCTTCTGGTTGAAAGGAAGTGTATAATTATGAAATTGTCTCTTGCAACGATGGCTGCATTATGTACTGTATGTCAAAATGCTGGAGAAATTAAAAACATGATGGACTGTAGAGTGTGCTGTGAAATAGAAATTAATGAACAAATGCGCTAATAGGCAAATGACATATTAAACACATTATGAAGCATAATTTGTAGTAGAAAGCAAATGATTGTTTGCAGATGACCTAGGTTTGCTACTTTGAAAGTGAAATCTCAAAGTAAAGCAAGTGCAGATTCATTCCTTTACTTGTACCCAAGTCAATTAATTTTTACTTTCCACGGTGTTGAGGGAGGAACCCAAGATTAGTTTTCAGAGTGTTACATGAATAATTAAAATTAATGTGATCTCTCTATCTGACGAGTGCATTTTTACATGTGAGGATAAATTACTTTTGTGTTACTTTCAAATCTTAAATAGCCTCTGTCAAGAGAATAAAATATCCATTAAAAAGATATGTTTAATGCTTATCAAAGGTGTTTCTGTGCCAAATACACACTATTCTGTGAAGTACAGTGGTGTGCTGGTACTCCTTTGATCTCAATATACTTCATCCTGGTCTGCTGCCAAGGATCGTTCACTCTGCACACATCAACTGGGACAGGAAAAAATGAATGCAACTGAGTTCACGTCTTCCCCGATTTCTCTGACTGACTGATGTCTTCAGCGAAGCTATTCCTCATTTATTCTGGTATGACTATCACCACCTACAGCTGTATCTTCAACACCAACAGATGGCATCTTCCTTGCTTAATCAAATAACAGACAAAGTACCCCTCTTTAGAGCTTGGAGCTGGCCATGCTATGCTGACATTTCTGAGGAAGGACAGCTTGTGGCACAAACACACTACAAAGTGTAATGGAGAGCTACTGAGCTAACTCTGCCCACATCAGGATGTGTTCACCTCAGCATGGCACTGTTAGTTCAGGTGCCAGGCCTATTAGTTCAGGTGCAGCAATGTGCTAACATGGCTCTGTTACTTCCAACTTCCACACAATTTTCCTTGCAAAGCATTGCCATGCTTTGCTCAGTTTTGCTGTGTGATGGTACAAGGACTTATATAAGTGCCCTGTCTACATGATCCCTCCTTTTAGATTCCCATATCCACATTCATAACAACCCCTTTATTGGATTTAACCAAAATAGATGTATATCAATTTATTTGGAAATATTCCTGTCTCTGTGAAAGGTGATGAAGATATGTGTCACATCTAGAGATAGAGAAGGACAAAGGCTAACATCCAGGCCTGACAACAGCAGGGACCACTGATCCATTTTCCTTCCTTAATTCAGTGTTTGGGCTTTTCTTTCCTTCTTATGATGAGGTGACCATAGCAGGGATTTCTCTGCGATGCAAATATAAAACCGGTCTTACTCACTTTCTGTCATCCTCTCTCAAACACAGCTGCCTCTCAAACACTGAACCTCTCCTATGAGGAAAGGTTAAAGGAATTGGGTTTGTTTGGTCTGTAGATGTGAAGGCTTCAGGTTGACTTAATTTCAGCTTTCCAGTACCTGAAGGGAACTTACAACAAAGATGGAGAGAGACTATTTACAAGAGCATGTAGTGACAGGACAAGGAGTCATGGCTCCAAAGTGAAAGAGAGTAGGTTTAGATTAGATATTAGGAAAAAATTCTTTAGTGTTGGTGTGGTGAGGCGCAGGAACAAGCTGCCCTGAGAAGCTGTGGGTGACCTGTTCCTGGAGATATTCAAGGCCAGTTTGGATGGGGCTTTGATCAACTTGGTCTAGGGGAGGGCTCCAACTCCACAGCAGGGGAGTTAAAACTAGATGATCTTCAAGGCCCCTTCCAACCCATATATGATTCTATGATTCTATTCTATGAACTTAGGTGGCAAGTGGTCATCCAGTAAAAGTCTCTGTCCTGAATAGTTCACCATCTTAATAGACCAGGGGGAATAAGGGTTTACCTAAAGCAGATTAATGTGTTGTATGCTGGGGTTTGAATTTGGTCTGCACTAGCTCCCACATGCCTCTGAGTGCTGCCTGTGAGGGATGTGTGTCCCTGCGCAGGGTTATGTACACCAAGGGAAGACACATCATGTCTGCTGTGTTCTATGCCCAACTAATGCCTGTTGAACTGCAGATATCTAATACTGATGTGGGGTTGGTCTGTGGCTCTGCAAACAAGCATTGCAGCTCATGGCCACCAATACAAACTGGCACAACATGTGATAGTGTCCATACCATTGAGCTGGCTACTGGAAAGGGCAGTGCAGGTTTACAGGGAAACAATAGCCAAGCACTATTCTTTCTTGCTTACACTGTGGTGAGCTTAAAGTGTACAAAATTTTATAGCACTTTAGGAAAGAAATAACTCAGTATTCACTGGAAAACACTATACAGAGATGCCTGAAGTCACATGTTTGAGCCTTAAGAAAATAATTCCTTCATGACAATACTGTGGTATCAGATATAATAAAGTCTCAGATTATCTTAAATACATGATGTTTCTTTAGCCTAGACTAATTGTTTCTGTGTAATTTTTTCCCTATTTGTTCTGATTCCTACCATGATTTTAAGGTGGTCTTAGAACTTCTTTACTGCATCACGAGTCTGGATCTGGCTGTATATAGGTTCCACTGATTTATTATTTTCCTACACACTATAGAATAGAATAAAGTAACATAAAATAGAACAGAATAATTTCATTTGGAAAGGATCTACAATGATAATCTGTTCCAACTACCTGACAACAACAGGGTTGACCAAAAGTTAAAACACGTTGTAAAGGGCATTGTACAAATGCTTCTTAAACACTGACAGGCTTGGGGCATTGACCACCTCTCTAGGAAGCCTATTCCTATTTCTGTATTTAGTTTGATATGGTGAAGCTGTGATTTTGTACTATGCTCTAAAGTGTTGCCATCAAAGAAACAATAGCAATGGGTCCAATACAATCAGTGCTTTACACACATAATTCTTAGCAGTCTAAACTTTAATTTTTTGCACTAAACCAGCATAAATGTCCCTTAGAGAGGGACTGATTAGGATTACTGAATTACTTATGTCCTTCTTAAGGTATTTTTGTGCTGCAAGGGTAGTGGGAGAGCCCTAATTGTGAATTAAAATAAGGCCTTTTCAGTTAAAATTGCTTTGAATTGCTGTAATCATTTAGTAATGGCAATATGCTCCCTTGATCCATTGCAAATGTTCCATGACTGCAACACCTATGATACAGATCTCAGTGGTAATCCTTGCAGAACCAGGTGTAGTGCTGAATGTGAGAAATTCCTTCAGTAGTTTTTCAAATGGTATGTGTTTTTCTGCGTATGTGTCTCTGTGTGTTGGACTTTGGTATTAAAACAGACCTTGTGGCCCATGATATCGACACAGGTGGCTCCTATTCCTGTCTGTGAATAGTCAGAACATCACCTCTTCTTGTAGTAACAGAGGTTACACAGGGTTGCAGTCACGTGTTAGTAGCACAGCCGCAGCTATCCTGAAACAGTGTGCACATTCAAGTTATCCACTGCAGAGAGCAGATGGGAATGACCTGTTACCTGCTTCTAGAAATTACTTATGTGTTGGAGATACTTTATTTCTTTTTGAAAGGCTTATTCCAGAAAACATGCCCATTTTGGACTTTGTTCATTTCTCTCATTCTAATGCAAGATGAATAAACTTTGAATATCTTTTCATTTACATATTACTTTCTGATCAGGGGAAGCACTTCTGATGCAATAGACCTTAAGAAAGTGGCACAACATAAACGTTCAGCTTTAGCACAAAATGGGTCTAGTTTTCCGAGTTCTTGTACCTCAAGTTGGTGACTAGGCATATCAGAATGATGTAAAAAATTTCAAGTGTATACATTGCCAGACAGGAAATAAGACAGAAACTGCTGAGTTTTGAACTCATATGGCACAGGTGTAAATGATTACTCCAGAGCTATGTGAACAGAGGCAGTTCATGCTGACATTTGGGCATGAGAGGCTTGATATCTGCACATACATCTTCTGTGGGTGCAGTCTAAGAGCAGCAGCAGATTTTCTGCTTTCCATATCTGCAAACCAGAATGTGATAAGACAAGGATGCTCAGGAGAAGCAGTGTGAATCAGATGTCAGAGTGGATTAGTTAAGGATAATTAAAAGGCTTGAGGAACTCATTCAAAAGGAAAGGATCTCAATTACATTTATCTTTGATTCCTGAAAGAACACAAGCTACCAAAGGTTTGGTGTTTGCATGCACTTAAGACATAGGAACTGTGAAGTAAGATGTATTCATTCAAATTTCTTTTTCTGTAAATGAAGCTTGCGCATTTTACATCACACTCACCACTGGAGTTTAAAGAATCCAGTCATGGCCATGTCTCAGCTGATGGACCACACTGGTGTGGTGCATTTGGTATTGGAATCACAAAACTGCCTTCCACTAAGAGACCTGCATACATAAAGAGAATTTTAAATTTTGGTGAAAAAAGAATGAGTGAAAGCAGACAAAAGAAAAAACAATTCCCAACCGACTGAAAACTCCTGGAACAGACGAAGCAAAAACTGATTCCTACATATGAGCTATTTCATGACACATCTAAGCAATATACAGTGGAACAAAACTGCTTTGAGGCTCTCTAAGTGTTCAGCGTTTGCTGAGGTGTGTTGCCTTGCACCTGCATTTCTGAAACAAGATGTATTTTGAAAGGGGGCAGAGTTGATTTTGGAAGGTGAGATGGCTCACTTTGTTGTGCAAGTCAAGTGTAATGGCAGCACACCACAGATGTCTGCCACATGTTGCACACATTTTAATATTCAGTAGCAAACGTTCTTATTATATGAGAGCAAGAAGAATAAGGTTCATTTCATGAAAGCAGGTGAAGTAAATCCCATTGAGATGTATGTCATATGGAATGCATAATGGATGATGGTCCAGATGCATCCAAAAAAGAAACGTGCTTTGCGTGCAGCTGAGATAGGGAAGCTTGTGGTAAATTCTGCCCTTTGTCTATGAGGCTTTGGCTCTGGACGAGGATTCTTGTCATGTGTTTCTGCCAAATATGTTAGTATTTAACTCATATGTTTTACCGTATATGGGTATCTACTTCAGCACTTCTGTGTTTACCATTTGGGTATTTTTTTCACTTTTCGTTCTCACAGAACTGCTCAGTTAAAAATTCAGTGGGCCTAATGATTGCTGAGTTTTCATTAACTCAAGAGAAAATACACACTTATACTTTGGAATAAGTAGAACACATGGAAGAAAAGAAAAAAAATTGAACAAAGGGAAATTCTCAGCAAGAGAGCACTACAACCAAATTTTGCCCTCAAAAATGTACTTAGCTACCAGAACCTCTACAGGGGAAGTCGCATGGGTAACTCCACAAGTTGGATTTTCATTGAGTGGGAGGTATGGTTCCATTTTACAATGGCCACTCAGAAGATGAGAGACTCAGAGAAAATGTCATGTGTTTGTCCAAGTCTAACGTTCTCTGGGATCTTATTCCAGTCTAATTGTCATAATGATGGCTATAGAAGTTAGTACACAGGTCCCTCCTATGAGGGAGTTTGAATTCTTAATAAGTCTGAGTGAAATCAGATGACAGGGGTCAGGAAATAAAACATAGGCTTTTACCAGAATGCTAATGCATCAAATCAGGCCACGGATTTAGGTGCCTAAATATGAATTTACTGCCTGATGTTTATGTTTTACATTATATTTGCATGAGTAACATCTGAAATCTTACATTCTTGGCCTCAACAAATGAGTAATGTTTCTTTAAGGAAAAGAATAAATAAAGCCAAAAAAGCTGAAAACCCCAGAGCCTTCATTAGGTCTTGTGCTAACCAACATTCTTATGTTTTATATTCAAACCAACATATTAACATGAAACAATCATTCCAGATGGAAGAAAATATCACTTCTAGGGTCAGGAAAGGGGTACATAAAATTCTGGCAAATTAGAAGGAAAAATCTACAGGGGCTAAAAAGCTCATTAATATATGCTTTAATCCCCTTGTGGATCGTTGTGGTTTGGACCTGCAAAAACTGAAATGAGAAAATGCTACCATAAGCTGACCAGCTTTAGTGCTGAAAGGCAAGATCTAAAATGTTCCTTGGGCTCGCAGGGAATGAAAGGCCTTGAATGGATATCTCTATACATTCTACTGAACAGCTGACGGAGTAGACGCCTACTCTAAATTAATGTGTCTCACAGGTTATGGTGTGAACTTCAACAGAAAGTGTATATCTAGCCAAAGGGCAACTTAATTTAGAAGGTATAACACTTTATATGCAAGATATTTTAAGAGTTTTTTCTTTCTTTTTTTTTTTTTTCTTTTGAGGAAAACAACAACAACAATCCCCCACAGACACTGAATATTTTAATTTTACCTTGGGGATAGAATTCCAAGAAACTACAGTTTCTGCCATGCTTTAGCTAACCTACCTAAATACAGCATCTGTAACTCCTTTATGTGATATTTAGTATTTTGACAAGAAAATTTTACTGGTTTTCTGTCACAAAACATTTCCAGACTATGCTAGTACAGGCTCTAAATTTGAGTTTTAAAAGTAGAATCAGATGCTTCTTCCGTTTACATCTTTTGCTAGATAATACCAGTAAACAAGTCACATCTTTTACTGACATTTCTTCCAGCTATGGGTTTGGTTCTTTGCAGCTGCAGAAGTCGTGTCAAGGGGCACCAGCTCATAGAGCGAGAGGCAACATTTTTAAACCATATTCAACTACAGCATCTGACTCACAGCACCTTTTGATGTGACCCAGATATTAATTATCTCCATGTTGAGAGTGAAACTAATTTTACATGAGTACTGATTGAATGTGATCAAAAAGCTAAAGTTGAAGTCTCAGCACAAAGCTGCAAAGTCAAGCACATGACAGTAGTACTGCATGAATTTCATCAGCTGGCTGTCTACTAGCAAACTCAATGTCCCTGGACAGAACCTGAAGGTATCTGGAGGTGCTATTTGAAATTCAGCCTACCTATTTCATACATTCTGAACCAAAATGTAATTTATAACTGGCTCAGGATAGGCCTCTTGGGCCCAAACATCTTACTGGAGGAAATACTTACACATAAAGTACTACTTCTGCTTTCCTTCCATTATTTCTTTATCTCTCTTACCTACATACACAACATTTGCATGTGTGTTACTCCTACAGTACATATAACTGTTGATTACTTCAAGATGTTGGATCAACAGAAGCTCAGCAAAAAGTGAGGCAATTCTTTCAGCCAGGAACCTGAAACATTTCTGAAATGTTTCCTAAACATTAACAGGAACCAGGAGGTATTTTGATAGACTTATAAATTTAAACTTCTTTATAACAAATACTGAATTTATTGGTTTATTATGAAAAAAATTGCATATTGTAAAATCAAAGGCCAACATAGTTCAGATATCTTCAGCTATAATTAAGACTTCCATGTATTTTACAAGATTTGAGAGAGAAGAATACTATAAAATCTATAGACCTTATTTGTTAAAAAAGCTGCTTATGTAATCAATTCACATTTTTCAATGTGTTTTATGGGCATCCTGGAATGTCTCCATTCAATATATACTGGATAATTTCAGCTATATTCCAACATAGTTCAGATATCTTCAGCTATAATTAAGACTTCCATGTATTTTACAAGATTTGAGAGAGAAGAATACTATAAAATCTATAGACCTTATTTGTTAAAAAAGCTGCTTATGTAATCAATTCACATTTTTCAATGTGTTTTATGGGCATCCTGGAATGTCTCCATTCAATATATACTGGATAATTTCAGCTATATTTATAATGTTTATAGCTGTGGATCTACAAATATAGATGAGATATGGCTGCTAAAAGGTAGGTCTGTTTTAATGCTTGTTATTATTTATTATGTATATCGCAGTAGCACCCAAACTGTATGCACATGTTTTATGTCATTCATGTCAGCCTCCACTCTAGCAGCGAGATCTGTCCTTGATTTGTAGCTGAGCATCCACAGGATCAGTGCTCTGGTCTGCGTACAAGGGTGGGAGGAAGTCTGTGAAATAAGACAGGTGTTTCTTAAACTGAGCTTGTTTGAGGACTGCCCTCAGAAGCAGCATAGCATCAGCTCTTGGTCTTCTGACTTCTGACCTCTATGTCTTCTTCATGTTCCCCAAAGGAGCATGGGACTCTAATCCCATGTCTCTCACCTGGGTGATCTTTCTGTCAAGCCTGTTTAGGCTTTTAGTACATATATATTCCTTCATTTCACTCTGTGCACCTATTATGATGAACTGCCCCAGGCTCCTAACATCCTTCTGGTGTACAAGCCAGTGCTCCTGTGCCTCTCCCATGCCCCTCACCTCATTGCCACACACCTGTGCTGGTCTTGGTCTGAAAAGAACAATTTTTGCAGCCCTTAAAATGGTGCATCAGTGCCAGAAGCCTCTGAGAGTCAGCTCTGGTTTTGTTTATATGCCAAAGCAGTGTCAGTCACAGCTCCTTACTCTGGCAGGGTTGTACTTTCTCACAGGATCAGTGAAGCACTTGTGTAAGATATTACACATGGGAAGAACTGTATGCTAACATTGGCAAAAAAAGTTTTAAACGTCCACATATCATGATTGATGAATTTCTTGTATGAATAGTTTAGTTATAATTACCATCATTACTGCTGTTGAAGTGAATGGTCTCTGAGGTGCTGACTAAGAGCCTAATTTTTCAAGATTTCGATGCCACTAGCATCCCAAAATTGTGTGATACTCCACTAATACGGACTCTACCATGTATTTGGTAAAAACGCATCTGGAGTAGAAGAGGGGCCGGGGCATGTTCTCAGAAAGCCCCTATCTCATACCCAGTCAAGCCTAGAGATATTCTAACCCATTATACCACTTAGTGGTTTTCTTGATTTAAAGTGAGCAGTGTCATCTTCACAGTTTAAATGGATCTGCTCAGTTGAGAGGGTGTCGGTGGCCTCTAGTCATGCCTGGGAAGTGCCTGCAGATTTGCTGCCTGTATCTGTTATTAATTTGTTGTGGAAGAGTGTCTTAAAATAAACTTGTAGGCATTCCCACAGGAACTTGAAGTTGAAAATACACGAAGGATTGGCAGGATCAGATTCATAATGATGCATTGTTCACATTTGTGATCTGTTTTTTGATGCTGAATACTGTACTGTACAGTTTTACTATAGATTTTTTTCTGTAACAATCGGCCTTACTGCTAAACATCTAAAGCAGGAGGATGCAACAAGCAAACTACTGCATAATTCACTACAGTATGGGAAGATTTATTTATCCAGAGAGATTTCAAGTGGACATTTAGATATTGCCACTGTGGCAGATGAAATGGCATGGGAGAGTGCTGCTGATTCTACTTTCCAATAGATCTAGCATATTACCCGAACACCATGGGCTGGAAAAAATTATAATCTACGAATGGAAAATTGAAATATACTGAAATCTAACCAAGGAGTCAGAGGAATATGTCTCCTGGAATGGCTCCTGTGTTGGCAGAAGTGACTGGGCAGTGATCCCAGAGTGTATTAATCTCCAGTCATGAAGCTAACTCAGGAAGGTAATTTAGTTATTAGGAAAATAAAATAGGCTTTATAAACTGAAGTGTGGTGATCATGAAAGGATTACACTCCTACAAGTTTTACTCTGGACTGTCCACTGGCTATGGTTAGGGCAGCAGGACTGACTACTACAGGGCTAAAGATTCCCCAATCTGTGACAGCATGGCTTGCAATGACAGTTTGGTTTCCTGCCTTTGCCCAAACAAAGTAGTCCCCAAATGTCACCAAGATTTATGTCTGAGAGTGGTATCTGGCAGGAGCTACAGCCATGACAGAGTGGGTGTTAACAGTTAAAGAGTACAGGCAATTGCTGTTCACTGCTTTAGCCAGCACCTTCTCATTTTATTTGTTAATACAAGCATTATCCATGTATCTTACAAAGCTCTCTGCACATTGGCCATTTCCTCTGGTCCTCTCACTGCAGGCATAGCAGAAGAGACCATCTGCCGCCTCTCTACAACCCCCATCAGGTCGTTTTAGAGAGTGATGAGGTCACCCTGAGCTGCCTCTTCTCAAGACTAAACAAACCCGAATCCCTCAGTCATTCCTTATAGGACACATATTCTAGACCTTTTATGAGTCTTGTTGCCCTTCGCTGGTCATGCTTCAGCACTTCAATGTCCTTTTTAAACTGAGTGGCTCAAAACTGAACACAGTACTCAAGGTGTAGCTTCACCAGTTCAACAAGGCCAAGTGCAAGGTTGTACACAAGGGTCAAGGCAATTCCAAGGACAAATACAGGCTGTGAGGAGAATGTGAGAGCAGGCTGTGAGAGCAGCCCTTAGGAGGAAGACTTGGGCTGTTGGTTGACCAGAAGCTTAACATGACCCGGCAATGTGCACTAGCTGTATCCTGGGCTGCATCAAAAGAAGTGTGGCCAGCAGGTTCAGGAAGATGATTCTCCCCCTCTGCTCTAGTGAGACCTTGTCTGGAGCACTGGGTTCAGCATAAGAAGGTATGGCTAGATTTTAAAATAGGTTGCCCAGACAAGTTGTTCAGTCTCCATTCTTGGAGATTTGTGTGGGAAGGGACCTTAAAAATCATCTAGTTCCAATCCCCCTGCCATGGACAGGGGCACCTTTCACTAGATCAAGTTGCTCAGACCCCATCCGATTGGGCCTTGGACACTTCCAGGAATGGGACATCCACATCTGGGTAACCTGTGCCAGTACCTCACCACCCTCACAGTAAAGAATGTTTTCCTAATATCTAATTTAAACCTAACCTCTTTCAGTTTCAAGTCATTACCCCTTTGTGGCCTCTTCTGGACTTGCTCAAACAGGTCCATGTCCTTCTGATGCTGCGTCTTCTTGAGAATGAACAAGGTCAGCTCCCTGAGCCTCTTAGGGGGCAAGTTCTCCAGTCACTTTCCTTGCTCTTTGCTAAACTCACTTGTTCATTGATACCTTTATTTTAGTAGGGAGATCAAAACTGGACACAATATCTAGATGTGGTCCAAGAAGTGCTGAGTAAGCCAGAAAGTCACTTTAACTGATCTCTTGTCTGCCCTCCTGTTCATGCAGCCCAGGGTGCTCTCAGGATGCACTGCTAGATCGTGACTGGATTGTGCCCACCAGGATAACAGGGATATTCAAGTAGCACTGCTTCCCAGCCAGGCAGTGTCCAGCCTGTACCTTTGTAAGACGTTAATGTATGAACTAAAGGATTAAACTACCAGAAGTTCTCCCAGGAACTATCTGAATCCCTGTGGTAAGCCTCACTCTTCTAATTCCAGCTATATTTTTAAGGAGTCACCTTCCCCATACTTCTGATAGCAGATGTGCCGTAAGTCAGAGAAGGCTCTGGATGAGAAAATAAAGGAATATCATGATGAATTGCAATAAAACATGAGATTTCAGATATACGTTTGTGTAAAATGCTACCCAACTAACCAGCTTCAGCAATTTTCAGCTCCACCTGTTAAGTCTTGCTGGAGACTGGGTATTATGTGGTACCCCCTGTACTTGGCACTGGTGAGACCACACATCAAACCCTGTGTCCAATTCTGGATCTCTCACTTCAAGAAAGACATTGAGGCCCTGCTGGAGCAGGATGGTTAGACCAGGTGACTCACTGTGGCCCTTTTCAATCTGATCCATTCTGTGATTCTGGGGTGCTGGAGCAAGTCCAGAGAAGGGCAACAAAGATGGTGAAAGGTTTAGAGGGTAAGACATATGAGGAGCAGCTGAGGGTGCTAGGGGTGTTTAGCCTGGAGAAAAGGAGGCTCAAGGGACACCTTATCATTCTGTGTAACTATATGAAAGGAGTTTGTAACAAGATGGCTGGCCTCTTCTCACAGACAACTAGACACAGGACACAAGTATATGGCCTTAAGCTGTGCCATGAGAGGTTCAAGTTCAACATCAGGAAGAATTTCTTCACTGAAAATGTGGTTAAGCATTGCAAAGGGGTGCCCAGGGAGGTCATGGATTGACCATCCCTGGAAGTGTTCAAGAGATGACTGGATGTGGCACTTAGCTCTGTGGTTTAAGTGGCATGGTGGTGTTCAGTCAAAGGTTGGACTGAATGATCTTGGAGGTCTTTTCCAACCTTAGTGACCTCATGATTCTGTGATATAGGAAATGGAAGCACCTAATGGGGTTATAAATGGTAATAACACCTACTACTTGGTCTCCCATGACCTACAGCAGGTTCACTGCAGCAGCAAGGAGACACAGTATGATACTGAAACTTGCAGATGACCTCACCAACATCCACTAGAGAAGTGTGAAATCATGTCTGAAATGCTCTTCAGTGCTTCTGTACTCTCCTGTCTACATCTCTGCACTGCCAGTACAATTAGAAAGAGCTGAGGATCAGGGCTGTGATATGCAGCATGCCTTTGTCTGGGAAGACAGGGATGAGGAGAACAGAAAATATCTGAAGGCATTTCTGGGACTCCCAACACATTAAAAAGCACCTCTTAAAGTCATGCAACTCATGGAAACCTTGAGATTTGCTAGTAGGCACCAGTGGGTTCTACAGAACTGCTCTGGGAGTCACAGAGCCAGCATCATTTGTTTGTACTGCTTACATCTGCAGGGAACAGTGCCTCATCCAGACACCAACTCGTGCTCTGGCTCTCTGGTACTGGCTCCTGCAGCAGATGGACTGACCTCCCAGCACACAACACTTGGCCCTGTGGCTCCTCTGGACATTATGTGCAATTGCATGGACTTATGGCATAATGAAGATTGCACATGTTTGTTTTTCCCTTGTTATCATGGTTTAACCCCAGCCAGAAACCAAGCTCCACACAGCCACTCAGTCAGTCTCCCATCAGTGGAATGAGGGAGGGAATCAGAAGGGTAAAAGCTAGAAAACTCATGGGTTGAGATAAAGACAGTTTAATAGGGAAAACGAAAGCTGCACACACAAGCAAAGTAAAACAAGGAATTAACTCACTGCTTCCCACAGACAGGAAGTATTCAGCCATCTCCAGGAGAGCAGGGCCTATCACACTTAACGGTTCCTTGGGAAGACAAACACCATCACTCCCAACATCCTCCTCTTCCTCCTTTGTATACTGAGCATGATGCCATATGGTATGGGATATCCCTTTGGTCAGTTTGGGTCACCTGTCCCAGCTGTGTCTCCTCCTAATCTCCCATGCAACCCCAATTCCTTGTCAGCATGGCAGTACAGAAAGCAGAAAAGGCCTTGGCTCTGTGTAAGCACTGGAGATAACAAAAATATCTCCACATTATCAACCCTGTGTTCAGCACAAACCCAAAACATAGCCCTGTTCTAGCCACTACGAAGAAAGCTAATTCTCCCCCAGCCCAAACCAGTACACTTGTTCAAACTAACACAATATCAGAACCATGTTGCAGCTCTTAAGTGAAGTGTTCAAACCCAGAGGAGACATGGCCTCACACGATTTGGTTTAGTAGGCATGGTGGTATTCAGTCAAAGGTTGGACTTGATCTTGGAGGGCTTTTCCAACCTTAATGATTCTATGATCAGCAAGGTGTTTTTGCAGCATTGAACTAAAAATATGCATGGCATGCTCGAGGTGTGAATAGGGTGTGATGGTGGGGGTTGAGGACAATGCTGGTCAATGAGCAGAAGGTGTCCAGTTTCATGCAGGTCTGTTCTCAGAGCCATCGGGAAAAAGATTTTTGACACACTCAAATTTGTGAACTTTCCTTTGGCAGCTAACAGCAGCCCTACTATACCTGAGTCCACTCATTGGTTTTCTTCATTTATCAGCATAGACACAAGCTAACATCACGCTTCTAGAGTAAATGAACCAGTGCCAAAGGGGACTGGGACACAACCACCCTACTTTTACATTGCTGGAAAGTTTTAAACGCTTTTTTTTGCTCAGGTTAAATACCTGCTCTAAAGTTTGCCTTCAGATTACCAGGAGAGACCCAAAAGCCAGGGTAGGGCCATTGCTGAAGCAATTCCCCTCCATCTTCACCTTAGCCTCATATATCAGAGAGATGAAAAAAGAGATGAGAAAGAAAAAAATGCTGTTTTCATTAGATCTATGCTTTCATTTGTTTCATATTTTAAGAATCATCAGACAAAAGGGCAAGAAAGGAAGCTACAAATCATTTTCAGAAGGCAAAGAATAGAAATGAGCAGCAACAACAGGGGAAAAAAAGACCCAAAAGGTAATTTTGAAATAAATCCTTAGCTTCTAAGCTGTTAAGCCAGGCCTTGGATATTGTTAATGAACCATTAGCCCTGCCTTAATCACAACAACTCTTTCTTTTGTTCTCACACCCCACTGCTTTTTCGCAGCCGGAGATACTTGGATTTTCAGAAGTGACAGCGCTCCTCATGAGCATAGTTCATGCTGGTTATAATGGACACATCTGTGCTTACAATGTTTGTCCGTCATATCCACTGTTTGCTTTTAGCAGCACGACGAAGAGAGCGTGGCAGCCTGTGTGTGTGTGCAAGTGTGGGAGCAGCAGCGAGAATGCAGAGACTACTTAAAACCCTGCTAAGCTGCTCTGTTTCTCAATACTGTATTTATTGCAACTCACTTTGTAGTCAGATGAATGGAGTATTTTTTTTAAGGAATTTTACTCCCAATTGTTTTTACTACAACATAAATTTGCTGACTCTTTATTAGACAGTAAGAACTCGAGCAACCCTTTGTGAGACTTGATCTTCTATTGAAATGTGTTCAGCTTTGCCCTGGAAGTTGGCCTTTCTGCTGAATAACGAAAACTCCCAGGCAAAGTTCCCCATATAGTCACATTGGTTTTCTCTGCACAAACCTTGCTCCATCACCCCTCTTCAAATGAGTTAACTGTGTCAGCATCATTGCTCGTGAGTACATGGCCAGGGCATGCTGTTAAATTATAAGCACAGTCCCTGGCATGGTTTTGGGCATGGTTTTGGCCTTGGCCAGTGAGCAGCTCCGGCAGTGCCTGGCAAGGTCTGTGGAGCTGTCTGAGTGATCTGGCTGCAGCAATGCTGATGTGGTGAGGGTGTGAGTCATGCCACATCCTTTGGCCCCAGGCCAGAGACCAGGTTCTGGCCTCTGTTATTTACTCAAGGAGAGGAGTGCAATCTTCCTTCTTTTCTTTTCT
>NW_008662405.1:0-5832 GCF_000695815.1 Acanthisitta chloris
ACCCGCCTTGGCATCACCCCTGGGCACCCTGGAGAGGTGCCTTGCTTGTGCCAACCCTCTCTGAAAGGTGTCTGAGAGGGGGACCCGCCGCCAGCATACGTGGCACGAGGCTGTCCACCACCTCCCCGGGCAGCACATTCCAATGCCTGATCACTCTCTCTGTAAAAAATCTCTTCCTAATATCCAACCTAAACCTCCCCTGGCAGAGCTTGAGTCTGTGTCCTCTTGTCCTAAATGGGAGGGAGAGCACCAAAAAATCATGTCACTTCCTCTAGCAACACTTCTCAGCTTCTCCCTGCCCCCATCTCCTGAAATTACGGTGGGGAGTTGTGGTGAGGGATGCTGAGTGCCCACCAGGGCCACAGCTCCATGCTGCCCACGGACCCTGATGCCACGGTGGGGGAAAGAGAGCCCAACCTGGGCCAGCAGCCTGGACAAGCATCATCACTCCTTGTGCTTTCATTTGCACTTTTGCACCCATCATGCAAATTCCTGTGGTGTCCCCACAGCTCTCAGACACCATCCTGGAGACCCCAAGCCACGAGGAGAGACTCTGCACCCTCCAGCTTGTCCCTCTGCAAGGCTCACCCAGGTCCCTGCAGCCCTTGGCCATCCTGACGCTGCCCAGCTCACAGAGCCACAGCTCTCAGCGTTTCCTCAGGCCCTTCTGCATCCGATTTCCCTCTTAACACCCTCTCCACGAGTGTATGATTAACAGGTCACCACAGGAAGACAGAGGGACCAGACACACACCACCCCCCAGCTCAGTCCACCACCGCCCGGGAGGGAAACCTGGCCCAAGCACAGGTCTTCTATATAAATCTATTTAATTTGGCCAAAGCAGCTCACACTGATAACCATATGATCAGCCGTGTGTCAGGGAAAGGCATCCACAGATCACAAATAATTAACCGAGGAAAACCCATGGGAAACAAAAGTGTCTTTTACGGGGCTGCCTTGACAACTACGGCGAAAAGCCATTTATTAGGAGTCCAGCACTGTGCTCCTGGCTGGGTTCACTGAACGCCCTGGGATCAAAGTGGTGGATGAGGGACACACAGACAGACCACAGCTTTCCTGGGAAAGAAAACCGTGGTGGCAAAGCCCAAATTCCCAAGTGAAACCACTATAAGCATCATCTACCCATCACCTCTAGGCCCTGCACAGAGGCATTGGGGATTGCTCCCCAAAATGACCATCGGCTGGGAAGGTTCAGCCTGTGGACACTGCCAATGGCTTCTTGGTTGTCCCAGCATAAAACAGACAAAACCAGTAAAGGATCTTCCTGCTGGGATTTTGGGATTTCCTTCTCCCAGGGGGAAGAGCTGATGGCAGCTGGCTTGCAAATGATGCTCTAAGGGCTACACTAAAACTAATCTCTGACTCAAGGAAAAGGAAAGAAATAATAACTGGAGTCCAGGAGCTTTCCACCAGCTCTAAAAGTACAGAAGACCACCTACAGCCTCCACCAAAACCACAGCAAAGTCTCTCTGTAATCGCCTCCAAATTTTCCCCATCAGCTGGTTAAACACATCCCACAGATAGGAATCTCCCCACGATGTCTGGTTCCTGACCATTTCCCAGCAAACCCCTTTATCCCTGATAATAAAAGAATGTCCTCTGGCAGGTGGATATTTGCCGTCCCGAGTGGACGTCCCTGCCATGAACAGGGTAAACATTACTCAACCAGGGCACTGTCACACACATTCTTCCCGCGGCCTCGGCCCCGCGCAGAGCGTGCTGGGCCCGGGATCCCGCGGCGCTGCTCAAACAACGCGCAGATAACACACAGCCCTTTCTTCTGGGAGAGACAGCGGCACGGGCAGCTCCTCTCGGCAGGGAAATCAGTTCCTGCTGTCTTCAGTCTCTTTTGGCTTTGGTGGAGCTTTCAGTGAGAATGACAAAAGCCCAGTTTAAACCCCAAATCACGCCATGCCCAACTTGAGGAGGTTGTGACTCATGAGCCAAGACATCTAAAGTTGTGAGGTTGGCTTTAGAACGTGCAAGAAGTTAAAAGCTGATTTTCAAGCTGTTCCTTGCAAGCCCAAGGACAAGACTTTGATTGTTTGAGGAACAATAACCAATGCTGAGAGTCCCCAGAAAGTCTAGGGACTGAGATTTTAGGTCTCTAGATAAAACTGCTGAAGACTGCAAGTCTTGATGAAGATTAACTCTCCTGAGGGGCGTGAGGTTGGCTCTGGGGTCAGTGACAGTAGTGGCACTGTCCAGTGCCAAGGACTCCCCTCTTTGGGGGCTCCTGACTCCCCTGAGCTATGAGCACCTGGGTCTGCCCAGAAACCACTTGCTGGGCAGGGAAAAGCCTTCTGCCAAGGATTCCTTTAGGAATCCATCAATTATCCATGCTTGGGTTTTCCCCATTCCTCCAACAGGTGTTTTTTGCTATTTATATGTCCCCAGGGCTGGGTTGGATTTGGGCAGATGAGATAATTAATATGGGGAAAGGAGCACAAGGCATTATTGCTGTTGTCACTGCTGTAACATGTGGAGCTTCTCGAGGATGGTGGTACCTTTCCTCTGAGCTCCTCAGGCTTTCCTGGCAAAGGGGTCACTGAGTCCTGGGATCCAGCCTTCCCCCAGCAGTATAACCACTGGGACCCCCACAAGAGACCCCAACAGCTGTGCTGAATGCACAGGGACAGCTCCACTGTTTGCACCAGGACATGAAGGACTCCTCCCATAGCAGGCTGGGGGCTTTGGGGTCCAGGGTTTCTGAGCAGGGGCTCAGACAGCCATCAGAGCCCCACACACTGTCCTCCTGCTGCTCTCCTGCTCCTCCACAGCTAGAAGCAGCCCTTGTGCAAAGAGATTTATTCCTCCTCAGTCTCCCACCACAGCTGCTCAGGAGAGGAGTCTGGATGGGGATCACCAGCAATGGGTCTGGCCACGGAGCCTTCCCTCCTTAAGGCTTTCTTTTTTTTTTTTTTTAGTGAAGCTACAGCCATGATATAAAAGTCTGTTTATGGGACACAGCTATTGTGTGGCCCCTGAGCTGCACAGCCCGTGAAATGCTTTACTGCTCTCCCTGCTCCAGACAAGCTGCAGGGTCTGACTCTGTTCCAGCCGACAGACAGGGACAGACAGCGGGACAGCCCCCAGGGCAGGGGGTCCTGTGCACCCACAGCTTTCCACAGCCAGTCCCAGCACCTGTGGCTTCCTTGGGGTGCCAGACTTATTTCCCTGACCTGGATTTTGGGGTGGAGGGGGCGATGGGGGTTTAGGGCAGCAGGTGATATCACTGCTGTTTCCATTGCAACCTTGTGCCATTTTCTTGGCACAAGCAGTGAAGTAACTTGTTCTGCTCTGCCTTAAGTCATATTGATATGATTAAACTGTTCTTTTCAAGAAAAAAGCTCACTGTGCTTTTAGCTGCCTTTCCTGCTGCTGCCATCCCATGGCACATCCTGACCTCTGGCAGCAGTGCCTGCTGCTTCCCCTGGCTCCAGGCTGCACCATTCCCTGGAGCTTCAGCACCATCCTGCACATCTCCAGCAATGCCCAACCCCAAAACAGACCCCAAAAACTCACTGATGATCCAGCAGTGGTGAGGATTCCACCCTGGCTCTGCCTGACCCACAGGGATGCAGCCACCAGCATGGACCAGGAGCCACAGAGGAGTGAGAAAGGCAGAGTGTCATTTTTGGCTCATGCACTGACACCCCAGACAGGCAAGGTGCTGCTGGAATGGTTTCACTTTGCCAAGCTCAGGCCCCAGAGGTGCTGAGGGCAGCTCTGATTTTTGGGCTGCCACTCAAATTGTCCCTAAAGTGTTAATCTTGCTCAGTTACAGAGGTGCATAGTTTATATCCATTATAAACCCGTTTATGGGGACTGGACCCTCCCATTTCGCTGCTGTCATAAAGTTCTAATTACCCCCATAAAACCGGGAAAAGCTCCTAACAGCACACTGTACCCACTGAGCCCCACAGCGCGCCCGACCGTAAAATATTACAACCCCTGGCACTGGGTCTGCAATCAGAACCAGCACATACCCCAGGGAACACTGGGGAGGATCCGCGCCCGACAATATTACAACCCCTGGCACTGGGTCTGCAATCAGAACCAGCACATACCCCAGGGAACACTGGGGAGGATCCAGGTATGAGCCAGGATACCCCTGAACTGAGGGTTTATCGATGGGCTCTTCTCTAAGGAAAAGTTAAAGCACTTGAACTGCCCTTTTGCTTTTAGGAAGAAGTTTGGGGGTGGCACCGAGTTAATTTTGTATATTACAACCCCTGGCACTGGGTCTGCAATCAGAACCAGCACATACCCCAGGGAACACTGGGGAGGATCCAGGTATGAGCCAGGATACCCCTGAACTGAGGGTTTATCGATGGGCTCTTCTCTAAGGAAAAGTTAAAGCACTTGAACTGCCCTTTTGCTTTTAGGAAGAAGTTTGGGGGTGGCACCGAGTTAATTTTGTGTTTGTTATCTCCATCTGTGGAGATATGTAATAACCTATATAAGTAATGTACTTTTTTATATACAAATATATATATAATTGCTCTGATATTGAACTGCTACTCTGATGTTTGTGAGCCAGCGATGGATGGATGGATGGATGGATGGATGGATGGATGGATGGATACCCCAACCCCCAATGGGTGTGGGGCCCCTCAGGACAGGCTGGAGGTGATGCTGTCCCCCTGGTCTCAGGGCTGGGGCTTTGGGGGGTGCACCAGGCGCCGGGCAGGCCTTTGTATGCAGGAAGGAGGTGAGGGGCAGCTGGCGAGTGGTGCGTCACCTAATCTCATCAATGCCTGATTGTCTTCAGGGCTCTTGAAGATAAAAATGGCATAAGCCAGAGTCTATGGCATGGCACCGAGATAAAGCCCTGAGTGACCTTCAAATCAAACAGGGAACCAAGATCGCTGATAAAACCCACAGTCAGGGAAAAGTCCAGCCCTGAGAGAAGCCTCTGAGATAGAGAGGCTTTAAGTATTTACCTCCAAATAGTTAAAAACTCCAGGCCTGACAGATGGGTCCCCAAGAAGAGGCCAGAGGATGTTTGATTTTTACAGCTCTCATCCCTGCCCCGCTGTCATTCCGCCCTTTTGCAAGACCCCATTGAGGTCCTGAGGAGAGGCGACCCCTTTGTCCACGGGCACAGGAGCAGTTTGCAGCTGCCCCAGGCCACCAGCCCCCTCGTTTCCTGCGGGGGATGTCACGGGGACGGGGCAGGGCACTGTCCCAGCGCCGTCATTAAGCTGTTAAGGCATTGAGCTCTCCAGACGTCGCCGCACGCGGGGCAAGGGCAGTTCAAATCCCAGCATGGACAGCTGGGATGGGGTCAGGCAGGCAGGCTCCACCAGCACTGCCAGTGCCCCACAGGGAGCAGCTCCCAAACATCTCCTGGAGGAGGTTTAAGCAGCGATAGACCCAGGGATGTGTTGGCATCTGCAAGTCTGTTGGAACCAGCTTGCTCCAAGCAATCACAGTTAGCTCCATCCCTACCCATCGCTCCCAACAGCACTAAAACCCTACGTTGGTCCTCGCTGTGCCCATCTCCTGCTCCTCAGCAAGGCCAATGGGTACGAGCATCTTTGGCCAGCAAATTCCTGCAGCCAAGCCCTCCTGACCCCTCCTTCGCCGCCGAGACCATCACTCCTGCCCTGCTCAAAAGCCCCTCCGAAAGGGCTGTCAGCAGCGCTATAGCCGCAGTCAGCTCCTGCTGGCACCGCTCCGACGGGAGAAGAAAGGTTGGGGCTTAACGGCCCTCCAGCCCCGAGATAAATGCCCGCGGTTACAGTAATTGCTGTCCCCTAATAGAAGAAAACAAAGGCTCTCGGGGGGTGCCCCATGCGCGCTGGC
>NW_008662406.1:0-29367 GCF_000695815.1 Acanthisitta chloris
CTGGTACAGTATAATTATTTTATATAATATAAATAAAAATTTATTCAAATAGGTTTAAGGGCAAGCATGTGTGAAAGCCTCCCACTATTTAATTCCAAAGCACAACTAAGTACTGAATTACCACACTCTTACTGGCTATAATCTAACACTCATTAAAGATGTTTTAAAAGAAAAAAACCAACAAAAAGATATTTTTTTTTTTACTGAAGGGTGATTAAAATACACGTCACACAGGGCACATCATCTACTCTACAATAGGTGCAAAATTTTAATTAGCGACTCAGTGTCAGTGGCCACAGTTATGGTACATCCTGGTTTGGTCAGTGACATGGTGGCATCAGGAGCTCATTTGAGTAGTCAAATCAACCATCAGCACAGGTTTGGATGTATTTCAAAGTGACCTTGCTGACTGGGTGTAGAAAAGGGGAACACAAACCGAAACCAGAGTGGTAGTTGTCAGAAATGCAGGTGCCCTTGCAGGGGGAAGGAAAAGAAGGGTATGTGGGATTTTGAACACATAGCACACACAGTAGAGCAGTGCTCTGATGCTTGGTGTTCTCACCTTGTCTTCCAGGGTTCAAACAGAGGAAGAGTCTTTACAAGGATAAAAGAAAATCAATACAGGAGAATTAAACCGAAGCAATTGTGTTTTCTTTCCTGTGTGAGTAAAATAGGCAACATAATATTTTACAGTCAAAGCATGGTTTAAATGAATGCTTTAAGGAGGATTTGAAGCTGGTTAGCAGCTGGGTGCCTCCCTTTTGCAGGAAAGCTGTGTGGAGGCAGAGCACATGTGCAAGCCTCTGCATCCAGGGGGGAGAGCTAACAAGTGATGCCGATTTGGTGATTAATTATGGACAGAAGGAGACAGGCATCTGTGTCTGTGGCAGGGTTTGCTGGCATGTCCAGCAGTGCTGATGCTGCAGTGCTGCTCCCCAGGCCATGGCCAGCAGGTGTCTGAAGCTGCCTGTCCCACACCCTGCCCACTGGCTCTGTGGGAGCTTGCTGGTGCCACCTCGAGCCAGTGCCCCATCTCCCCAGCTGGCTGCAGGATGACTGCTCTGCTGCAGGGCAAAGCAGAGCAGTCTGGAGTGCTGGCACCTCGAGATTTTACTTTTTAAACCTTTATGCCTCCGAGCTGGCATCGCAACACTTGTACAGAAGGTTACAGGTGCAGAATCTGGAAACACAACTGGGAGAGAAAAATGAACGAGGAGGACTAAGAGAAAGAGAAGGAGGTCATGGTGGAGGAGAGAGTATTCTCAGAGAAGACTTACAGCTGTTCCTTCCAAAGGAAGAAAGGGGCTCATCCTTGGCCAATCAGCCAGAGCAACTCAATCTGTCATCCTGGTACTTGGGCACTCTGGGTTGATTTCCTCTCATCGCCTCATGCCTGTGCTCAAAGCAACACACCTGTGTGTTTGCAGGAGCTGTGTTTCCTCAGACCAGATCTTGGATTTAGCTCCTGGCTCGGCCATCAAACAGAGCCTGGGATCTCCCCATATTTTGGTATTTCAGAGGTGCCATGTCAGGGTCTCTTCTACTTCCCATCTGGCTTAGTTGTGTACCTGCTAAGCCAACAGACCTGTGCAAATCCCTTGTTAAGGTGTTTGTTCAAATGCTTTTTGAGAGAGATAAGGCAAATTAGGCAATCTCACACTGTGGCAGAGGATTACAGAAGGGCAGGTGCAGATTGAGAGTTGGTTTCACCTACCCAAAACACTATGCTTCAGTCCCTTATGGAAATCCAGACACAGTGGGTCACTCAGGTGAGGCCTCTTTTCTTCCCATGTGTGATGCTTTAATCCTTTGCCAGGAAGGCAGAACATTTTGAATTAGGTACCAGTTAATAGAAAATTCCTGGCCACTGAGGCACCATTTCTCCAGCCAAACTAGGAAAGTAGCAAGACTCTCCCACTCAGTCAGGAGAGAGCTAGCTGTCCCTCACTTCATTTTATTTCAACCCCTGCCAGGTGGAAGGAGATAAAAGAGAGCAAAATTCAAGTATTTCCTTTCTCCCCTGCCCTTAGTGCTAAAATAAATAGAAAAATAAATTCTTGATAACTAAGCAGAGCTCCAAACTGGCTCTGGCAAGTCATTATAGTATGTAGATTTGTTTTCTTTATACACAAAACCAGAATCAAAATCCCATATAAGCTTCTTTTGGCAGTATCTGAAATTACATGCCTGATCTTTTTATGCAGCAATCCCTCACTGAAAATGCTCCTGCAATTTAAATGCAGTGTGAAGCACTTACTGTTCATACTCTATGCAAAGGTTTGAGGGAGAAAACAGGAATTTATCTTATTGCAGTCATTAATGTGATTGTCTTCAGCTAAGCAGAAGTACAGCATTCCTGGTTATACTGGGGCCTCAAACTGTATTTTTTTATGGTCACATATAAACTGGCCCATAATAGTGTATCAATAAACCTCAATTACACTCAGGAAAATACTAAAAGCAAAGCTCAAGTGAAGCTCAATAAAGTCTACAGGCATATTAGAGCTGTGTGGAATAGTGACATCCATCTGGTATTTTTCAGTGAGTTCTAGTCAATTACTACATTTCATCGTATGTAATCCTCTTTTATCTTCTGTTCCTGCTGCTACAGTAATTCTCACTCTGATACATCTGTGGCTTTACTGTGAATTTTTATTACCTATGAGTAAGTGGACCTTTTTTTTTTTTTTCACTAGCAGTTGTGCTGTACCTGCTTGGGGAAAAAAAAAAAAGACCAACCAAAAGTCAACCCAAGAAAAAGAAAGATTTAATTGCAAGAGAAGTGAAACACAAACCTAAAGATTGGAAGGTAAGGATGTCAAATAAATCTATTCAGATATGGGCAGATAATACTGAGCATTGCAAAGGTAACTTTCCAATCAGAACATGAATTGTTGAAAACACAGTGTAGGTTGAAGTGTCTGGAATGACATGTATTTTTAACAACCTCCTATAATTTGATCATATCTGTGACAACCCATTAAAAACAGCATTCTAAAATAAGTCATAATTGTATTTTTCTTAGAGAAGGAAGCTTCGGCTGTCATGTTCTTATGATGAACATTGAATCCAGAGATATATTCTCTCTCTGTGTTGAAAAATACAAGGTTAAAACCTGCAGCAGAAGAGTTGATCTTACAGCTCTGCTACCCTGTGCTAATCTAATAACATGCTAAAGCCTACAAAGGCTTCCAATGATTTTTGTGCAAATAGAGGTGGGGAAAATATTGCTTGTTTCACAGCCCTGTGCAAAAGACAGGCATCACATAAATCTTTATACTGGGAGGGACTGTCCTCTTGGGCCCCAACGCAGAGAAATGTGGCTTGGTGTAAATGAAGAGATTCTCTAAAGGGAATATTGACTGATGCATGGATGCATCTTCACAGTTACAGAAATTCAGGGGACACTTCCAGACAAGCAATGAGCTGAAAGAGTCAAAATGAGAATAGAGCCACAGAGGAGAAGTATAGGAAGAGTAGTGAGGAATGCATGGGATGGATCTGCACCTTGGCTCTTCTGCATTCTTGCAAGCACTCACTTCCATTATGTTTTCTGTTGACTGACATCCCTTCCACAGAGAGGCAAGTGGAAATGTTACCCTGTGGCATGGTCTTTTTCTAGAAAGATAGCTTTTCTTCTCAAGTACAAATTCCCAAGGGGCATGGAGTAGAATAGCTTGGACATTTTTTATTTGGAAATGATTTTGTTGAAGATGAGATAAAAAAGAAACTAGAGATCAGCTTGTTGAGATATGTGAAACAGAGACTGACTGCTCCCTCCAAGTAACTCAGGGAAACAGGATTCTTTAAGGCAGAAGACAAGGCAGAGAGCAGAACTAAGTAATATAAACGGGCTAGCACTATACATCACCTTCAAACTAATAGGTTTTTAAGCAAAGGAAGAATGAAGGTCTGGAGCTGCTTCCCAGTAGGAATAGGGGCTGCAAGAGACCTGAGTGGGTTCAAGGTAGAGTATGATCAGCTGAAGAAAGGGATAAAGTGCCATGATTGAAAGAGGCAGGAGGAAACAGGATTTGATGGAGTAGAAGTTCCTTCCAGATCTGTATACCTATGAAAAATGTGTGGGCTTTTTTTTTACTTCTTTCCTTTTTCCTCCCACTTTTCTACTTTGAAAACAAGGGTTCAAGGGCATGAAATCTTCTCCCTTCCCCATGCCAGACAAGCATGGCAAAGGGCCACTGCTGCCCAAAGTATGATGGTTCAAGAGTAAATTAGGTGTATTGAAAGCTATGAAAGCTCTGGAAAACCAGCTTCTCCCATACCCCTAGAAATCCCTCTGAGGAGTCAAATCTATGACTCTGTTGCAATTTGCTTGGGGCTGGAATAAATGTCACCCCCTTGTTGTGGATCAGATGCTAGAGCCAGGAGCTGGTGGGAAGGATGGCATAGCTCCCCAGATTGCCTAGCTGCCTTGATGCATGCATTGAAATGTCACTCAGTTCCCACAGTAAGCAAATAAGCAGCTGCCATAAGAGAACTGTTAGACTCTTTAAGTCCTGGTTATAAAACTTGTTATGTATTATTTACTCAGCACTGACAGCTTGCTCTGCACTGTGCACACAAAGCATTGCACTCTCTGCCTATGGGAGCTTTTGATCTCAGGGATTAAAAATCAGACACAATCCAAAGGTTTAGGAGACACAGTCTGAATCCGGATTACTGCACCCATCATCCTGGGTGCTGTCTGAACCATATATTTACTTTCCACTGCATAGCTGTTAATTTCCTTTCTGTGTAAAGTGAGAAGCATCAAGGGCTCTTGACCTTTCTGGAGTTGGGACACTGCTGAGACATGCACCTAAGAACCAGAAAATGGTCCACATTCTTAATCTACACCTATCTTAAGTAGCTTTACATCCAGTGAAGGCAGAAATACCTGGAAGAACTGAAACAGTCATTCAGCACTTCCATATAACTTCTTAAACACATATTTCAGTGCTCCTGTGTATTTTTTTCTCAGCAGGTCTAGTTACCCCAGAAGAGAATTACAGTGATGCACACTGCAAATACCTGGCTCAGAGATTGCTCAAATAGCTTCACAACATGGTATCACGACATTTGAATATATCCAACCTCAGTGTCTCCAAATGACATCAAAAGCAGCTGGCACAGAGGCTGGGAAGGGCCGGGAGTTGGCTGACAGGATATGCTAAAAGCAGGGATATCTGCATTATTCTTTAAAATCTTGGCTGCTACTTTTTTTCTTGTATGGCACTTTGTTTACTACAAGAACATTTGACCAGAGCTTAATCTGGACTAAGATCAAAGGTGTTCCTCTGCTGGGGGGGTGTTAGGCATATGGCTAAACAAAGACCTCAGCACTGTGGTAGATGTTTTCTCCACTAGTCCTTGACGGACTGCATTGCTATGTTGCAGAGACCAGGCAGCCTTGCTAATTTCTAAAGACTGTGACAGGATTTAGGACACAGGTACTGAGGGAGGGTGGCCATTCTGTGTACAGAGAGCAATGGATAAAAGATGTGGAAAAAGAGGAAGGAAAGAAGTTGAAATAATTGATGGAGCATGGGGACAGGAAGTGAGAGGATCTACAAGCAATTTCATGAGTATGCTGATTCTGAAGAGCCCTAACAAAAGTGAGAAAAGGTCAGTGAGCATCTAACTTTTAGCCCTTTTACCAGGTGTGTCCTTTGGCCATGATAGCTGAGGGTTACTGGGTCAGCAGAATGATAAAGACGCCCAAATTCAGGTGTCTGTATGTCAGTCTCTACATGTGAGCTGTGAGTACAAGCTCCTGCTGTAGTCAGTGAAGGTCTAGGAGGATGATAGTTGCCTATGTGTAGGTGATTGATTAGTACATCCTGAAATGCCATACAGTATCCAAGATAATTCTCTGCAGATATCAGATGTATCATACGCCTTAGTGCATTTTGTGAGTCTGCTCAGTGACAAACAAGATATCCCACAGTATCTCAGAATGATACCAGATGCCTAAGTGTAAGCAACTAAATCATGCACCTGGTTGACAGAGTCTGAGAGATCCAAAGAGCTTCTAACCCTTGCAAATGATGCTCAAGGGCTCTTTGGACATGACTGGCTCAGTTGAAGAGAACTCAGTCCATTATATGAACCTAAGCACCCCCAGCACCCTGGGAAATCTCTCCTGAGATTTCTGGTGGTGCTCAACAGGCTGTCTCATGCCTCTCCTTGTGCTGGTTACTCTTCAAGTTCTGGGTACAGAACAATTTCCAGGACTTGCTGCTTTCATAACTGTCAGGCAATATTTTCAATAATTGCACAGTTGTAACCCTCTGCCATATAACACAGTTAATCTTTATAAAGTTGTAGTTGGAAGACTCTCTGGTGTCCATTAGCAGGTGCTGATTGATGTAATTCTCTTTATTTTGACTACCCTTGAACTTTAACTATGAAAGCAGAGGTTGTTCAAAATGCTGAAATGAGACAGCCTGCTGTTCCAGGTTTAAGTGATGAAATGTTCCCTGGCCTTCACTTTTGCAGCTGGCTGCCTCTTCATCTGTACCAGATCAGATGAACAGAGGTTTAAAGCAGGACAAAACTCAGTGTTCCGATTTCACAGTTTTTGCTTTATTATTTTAGGCCCTAACTTATTAGGTACCAGAGCCACAAAACAAGAAAATTCACCTACCTTTTAAAAAGCTATGTCATCCTCAGTGAAGATCCCCATTCTCCTGCTAATTTTCCATGTTCAATATCCATCCATTCACATTTTGCTTACCTTCTAGAAGTGGAGCTGGATGTGGTTCTAGCTAAAGATGACACTTTAGGTTTTGTTCAGTTGGTGACTAAAGGAGGAATGACAAGTGAGTTCCTCAAGTCCTCTACTGAAATCAAACCTTTGGAGATACAATTGTGAAAAGTGTGGAGTGACCTGACACGGGCTATGAGTGAAAACTAATGGCGGGGGATGGGGATAAAAGACATCTAAGTTGCAGAGTCTGAGCTAATTTCTACCACCCTTTTCAGTCTTAGACACACTGCAGCAGCAGCCAGACTATGCTGACTAGAGTTCTGGTTTTGTAAAACCTTCTGACACAGCTTTTGCAAGACCAAGACAGAATAGTATGAACCTGTGTTTGCATTTATCCAAGATATCAATGTCTGGGTCAGGAAGGGAGAGGGATACTTGGAAAGAAAATGTTTGTTTTTTTGTTCTCCAGTCTAAACCTCAAAAACGTGAGTAACCTTTCTAATGCTCCTGCCTGATTTGCAGGCTATTTAGGAAGCCACACACCTTGTTTTCCTCAGTTTTGTTTTTAATAAACTCATGTACATCTGTTAAAGGTCCCGATTAAGTCAAACTTGAACATATGGCGAAGTATAGTCAATGAGCCTATTTGCAAGCTTACAGCTAAGTGTGTGGTTGGGAACTTTGCTGAGTCAGGACCATATTGATTCACAAGGCAAACCAGCATATAGATTGATATTTAGTTGTTAGATATAATTGCAAGGCTCTTTCTGACTTTTGAATTTTTTTCTTTTAATACATCTCTTATATTGGCAACATGCAGAACTATAAACATAAATGCGAAAAACAACCAACCCAAAAAAATATGTCAAATCCTGTCAAGTTATACCAAGAGAGAAATAAACCCAGGGCAATTTTATCTGAAACTCTACTGGACTGCTATTTGCTCTCAGTTTCCTCTGAAAGTTAATATAATACCTTCTAGAGTGTGACAATCAAAAAGTTAATGTCTTATAATACATGTAATAAGAGGTTTTTTTAAGTTCACACAATGCGTGCAAACTGAATCAGTGCAATGTGCCTGACTCAACATGAACCAACAGCCATTTGCTTGTTGTTTTCATAACTTGTACTGGACATAAAGATGTAAATATTTATTCTCAAAGACAAACAGACCTGTGAAGTGAGAGAAGCAAAGAATGAACGACTGGTCAATTTTGAAGTGAGCATGTTGGGATAAAAATGCTAGCTCAACTGAAAGAAAGAAAGCAGGAGTGAGAGAGTGATAGCAAAGTAGAGGGCTGGGACTAGGAACAACGTTTCTGCCAGAGGAGAGACTCTTACAGGGCAGCAAAGTAAAGAGTCTTTGAAGTATGGACATGAAATTGTGACAAGAGAGGGTACTAATTGTCCATATAGCTCTTCAGTCTGTCCAAGTTGCAATGATGCTCTATAGGAAGGGTGCAGGGTGCAGCCCAAAGGAACAACCATGGACACAGGGTTGGGTGCCTCTTCCCACCGCAGTCACCTGAGGATGTTGGGTGCTCATGGCCAGTCTGAAGGAGTCTGCTGCCCAGCACATTGTGTGCCCAGTTCAAACACTGATTTCCAAACCTGTAACCATATCTCAGAAGGGCTGTGTACACCTGATGGATGGAGAAGGAGGAGTTTGGACTTGGGGCAATGGAGACTTTGAAGAAGACCAAAGGTACAATGGTAGACCTGCTCATGAACTGGGGAAATTATTGATAGGAGTGCCTGACTCTGGACAACGCAAACTGCTGATTTAAAATGGAAAAGGCCAGTACTCACACCTGCCTGTGGAGCACCATGACATTTGTGTTTCGGATAACTAACACTGCTGAGGCACTCTGTAATTCAGATCTGACAGTGCTATGCCATGCCACTGCTATTCCTCTTGACAGCAGGACATGCACATGACAGAAGCATGGCACTGCAGCCTTGCTGTGAAGAGGACTGTGTTCCTCCCATTCTGCGTCCTGTCACAACCTGCATCTCCTCTCCTCAGCTCTTAGCTGGACCAGGAAGCCTCACCCATTGAGGACACAAGACAGAAAGCAAGCTGTTGTACCCAAGGCGTATTGCAGCAACACGTCTCCATTCAAGCATTTTATTTGCTGGGTCTTTTACACCTGTGTGTGTTGGGGCATGTCAGAAAGTAGAAAAAGTAGTCTTACAATCTTCTGTCAATAAGCAGTTATATTTTAAGTGCTCATGGCCAGCCTCATTGCTAAGCAAACTGAGCATGAGCTCCCACTTCAATGTGCTGGCTGAGTGTGGATGAGAGGCAAGGAGGAGTAATCAGCAAGGTGTCAAGCAAGAGCAGAGGATATGTGTATTACCACCCCCCACCTAATACATGCAGAATATCATCCTCCATGCTAGTGCTAGGTTTAAAAGAGGAAAAGAAGAAGAGATGAAAACTGGAGAGATTTTAGAAAGGATGATTTTAGGATTCTAAAAGGATTTTAGGAAGAAACAACTGTGACCACAAAGATGGAAAATGCTATAGGATTCTTGTGGAAGCAGCTCCTTTAGCCTGTTAAAAAAGGAGAAGATCCTCAGCTGAGCTGAATGCAGCCTTTCAACAGCCCTAGAGAGGGTAGGAGTATCTGACACTAGTAAATCACTAACCCCATGGAAGAAGCAAGAGCTCGTGTGTGTGTTTGGACTACCAACCAAAGCTTGACATTTCAAGGGGGGGTTGCAGTTTTAAGTAGCAAAGGTAGCAAAATCATTTAAGTAGCAAAATCATTGGAGTGATTTACCAGGGGATGTATCTTTAATTCAAAAGTGAATTGGATTCAAAAATATACTGTTTAGCTCAGACAGGAATTAGCCTACTGCTTTGTAGGAATTTAACCCATGTAATCACAGCAGCTCCTACAACCTTAAAATCTATTAAACTGTTATTTTTTAAAATCAACCCAGGTCATCTTTCCTCAAATAGTTTAGTTTCTAACCCAATCACATCAGACATTTTAGGGGAATTTTTCATAATTATGGAGCAGAGTATCCTCTCAAGGGAAGAAAGGTAGAGGCAGTAGTTTCTTTCCATTGTTTAAATAAGTCAAAGCTGTAGTAGAGGAGAATGAATAAGAAATAGCAGCTGTGTTCAGTAAGGTCAATCTAAAAGGGGACATGGCATAGCAGCAGCTTTAGGGAAACTAAATTAAATTCAGAGGAGAATCTAGGTTAGTAAATCTTGTTTCAACGGAAAGACAGCAAGAGCACTTATTGCCCTGGCCAAAATGCACATTGCATGTTCTGACTTAAAAAAATGAAATTAACAATGCAAAACAAGTTAAGTCAAAACTGAACCAATTTATTCACACTTTATGTAGAGCAGAGACTATGGAAAAAGATGAGAGATATTATGTGACAGTCATGGCAAAAAATAACACACTTTATAGTTATGAACTCACAAAGTCATTTATGTCATAGAAAATATAGTTCAAAATAATTTGAGCTATTTCTGAAGCGTATATAAGTAATGAAACAAAGTCAGCCTACGAATTCTGCATTCACACTTAGAGAGTAGGCAATGACATAATGTGAATATGTGAATAACAAGATACTACAGACACTTGTGGAAGCAGGGAGAAAAGCTGAAAGGTGTCTTTAGATGTGAGTCTGAATTTGACTGACTTTTTAGCAACATACACAGAGCCTACTATTTTCCTGGCATGCTTAACATTTCATGTCTCTTGCTAAGTTTTTTACTCAGATCAATAGTAACAGTAATAGACATATGAAGTGGAGGAATAAGACAAACTATATGAAGATCACATAAAGGTCTTCCTGCCTGTGGCAAACAGGCTGGAACTAGGTGATCTTAAAGGTCTCTTCCAACACACACCATTCCATGATTCTATGAAATCTTTTAGGAAGAAACAAGCCAAAGCAGCCCTTCCTCCCCCACCTCAGTCACCTGCAAGGTAAGGGTGGTTCAACCTATTCCTTCTGCAAAGTATTACACAGCCTTTGCAATACTAATCTACCTAGTAGGTCACGTATCTTATTGATGATGTGAGTTGCACTCACAGTTATTCATTTTGGTATCAGTGAGATTCCTTGAATGTATAATATCTACTCAGTGGGACTGAGGCTTCCAAAATGGGACTTGGAGAATATAAATGGCTTGTGCCCTAAAGCAATAACTGCAGTGCCCTGGTGTGGATTTGCAGAGTGTGACAGAGACTCTAAATGAGGGACACAAAAAAAATAATTATGCAGACAAGTGAAATTGATGAGGATTCCTTCCTTTAGGGGACATATTCTTTCTGGTACCACAGGCTCATGATTATTTATTTCAGCTCATAATTTTCCATTACAAAAGTGTGGAGACACAAATCTGTGTCAAAGGGAGATGGCTTTTGAATTAAAATTCGGAGCATTCTCAGGAGGCAGGGGGATATGTGCTTAAAATATGACTTGAGGGACAAAGATAGAAGAGACTGCTTGGGCGACCAACTCTAGTCCCTTGGAAGGGGGGAGATGCTGAACAGGCTCTGGATGTGTTTAAACAGAAGCTGCCCCAGTAACTCACACTGGGGAAGCTGCATATAACTCTCTATTTGCAAAGCTTCCCTTCCTCTAGAAAGTAGGCACAGGGGCAGAAAAAGTGGTGTCTATTCAGGTTTTGGTTGCTACCCGCAGCATGGTACATACCCAGAGTGCACACCTTGAGCACTCCATCTCTTTCCATAATGAAATATGCTTCTCCATCCCAGGAGGAGGGTGCAGCAGTTAGCTCCTTGCCATAAATGCATGAGTCCAGAACAGTCTGCAATATACCACATGCCCAAAACATTCCCATTTCCATATCAAAGATGCATATGCACAAAATGAAGAGGCACCTCACATGAACATTACATTACATATATATACAAACTTAATTTGCCCATGCAGTGTTTAAACAGAGAATCCAAAGGATGCTATCAAAAAGGGTTTAATATTTCAAGAACTAGGAGGCAAGAGTGTGCAGGAGAAGTAAGGCTACTTCTGGATTCAATGGTAGCATGAGCATTATATAATTCTCTGAATAGGAATATGAAATTGCACTAATTCTTTGGTTTTGGTTCCATTTTGTCTGAAACAGAAAATGCTTACTTGTAATTTGTTCGTGCTGTTAACTGATGTAGAGCAGGTAGTTTTGGCCTACCTGAACATATTATCAGGTTTATTCATGTCACTGACACAATTTTGACAGAATTGGAAAGACTGTCTTCTGAGTTCAGAAAGATCAGTCTGGCTTTGCAAGACTTGCTTTCCCTGCCTCCTTTGAAAGAGGTAAAGCCTTTCTGTCTCATTCATAGAAGTGGAAAATCAAAATGATTCATGTCCTGGGATTCAACCCCCTTCACCCTTTGCTGGGTAAATTTGTGTGAAAACAGAAGTAAACTAGACAACATTGTGTTTCAAGGGTGCTTTAAAGCCTGAAGCAGGAGCTGAAAGGGAAATGCTGGAGAGACAGCACACATGCATTAGCTCAAGCTTTGTGCTTGATATCCAGATAACAGGATCACCTTTAGATTCCTGTCCTTACAGGACATGGTTTGACTATAAATATTCCTGTGAGAAACAGAGGTAGGGCTGATGTGTCACAGCTTTGATCTTCTCTTGGTGAGCTGAAGAAGGCATTTTGACCCTGTGCCTGGGCACTTTGCTGATGTGTGTTCAGTGGTAACACACATCCACAGCACCCAGGTCTGCATGGATGAAACTCAGGTAGCCAAACTTTCAAGAATTCACAGACTAAAAAGGGGCAAATATAAAAAAGAATCTTCTGAATACAAATTAGTAAAGTATTATTCTATAGAAAGAATTGTACCAGGATTGGCAAGTCACTGTCAGACTCTCTTGCTATGGATTTGGAGAGCTGGACCAGAGGGAAGTGAGATCTCCCACAGACAATTTACTGATGCCAACTATTACTTGTTATTATTCACAGTGTTATTGCATTGGTGCTTAAGCATGCATTACAAAAGATTACCTCCATCCCCAGGGAAAGGGTGATGTCAACAGACAGAATAATCACAGAGCTTGAGAGGAGACACAGGCAGGGAGGATGACATGAGTGGCACAAGGCTACACAGCAGGTCAGCAGTGGAGGGGCACAGATCTCTGGTCTCTGACCTGGTTTTTGCTTCCTCCCCAACTCGGCCTCACACCACCAAGAGGCTTTCCACCCTTAGTGTTAGGTCTTAAAATAAACAACGTGATAGCATCCCATATGTGGTCCCTGAATTAGTGCAGAATGGAAACCGGTTTTACAATCTCTTACATTGTTTCCCTGCTGTTGCTGTCACTTTTCAGCAAGATACCCCAGACAGCAGTCTGGCTCAGCAATGACAATTTCAATTAAAAACATTTGTTTTCACATCCTCTTAACAGTTTCCACATGGTGAGAAGTGCCTCCTCTCCCCATGCAAATCTGGGGCATAGGACAGTGAACAAAGCATGTATGTTTCTCTCTATATGGAAAACTTAATTCCATTGTGGCTTCATTTGGCGTCATGCTGTAGCAGAGCCAGGGTGTTGCACTGTTGCATATCTCACAGGATTAATGGGGGTTTATTTTCTCTAATCAAATCTTCTCTGATTAGCCTTTTTCCAACCTGGAAACAAAAGCAACTGACATACAAACAAAAAGGGAACACTTGTATAAAGGAATAAGTTTGTTTCCTATGATATCCAGCCTCTAAATATGCTGTTGCTAGCTTGCAGAACATATTTCTGCAACATCTGGGGTTAGGTACAATTTATGTTGGTGTATGCAGATTTAAATAAGTTGAGGCATTCCATAGTTTAATGTACTGACATTGCAAAGTAAACACATGTTTTTCCAGCTATTCAAGAGAGTGCTTTCACATCAATATGCTAGGGTTAGGGAAACATTTATGATGTGCTGCAAATGTGTACATTGACCAGCCTTGGAGCCAGGGCAAATATGTTTTAGAAAAATGATGTTTTCTGTACATTAGCAACATAAGCCTCTTCCTCCCAAAAAGCCTATTTCTCTATCAATACCCAAGTCCATTACATTCACAAGTCACAGCAATCAGCAAGTAGTCAAGAGATCAGGACCTGCCCTGCACTTGAAAATGATATGCAGATATGTTCATGTTTGATGTAAGAGGCAGACATGAATAAAAAAAAGTATCTTGGCATTTTTGACCTTGGAGGAAACAATACTCACTAACAGTGATTAAAACCTATCCTAGGGTGAGACAGCAACCTGGTCCATTCCCTTTGCTTGACACATTTTTTTTTGTACTTCGGCTATTTAGATACCTCCCTACTTAATTTGAAAGTTCCTCTGGTGCTTATTATTAATTATCTGTGAACAATCATTTCTTGGGAGATGGGTACCTCCTTTTCTTCCTAAGGCTATGTAGCAGGTACTTGCTTACATTTCCGGAGAATAACAAAAAGCTAGATACATTCAGGTTTACCTTGACCCATGTCAGAACATCTCTCACCCTGGACACAGAGGTCTAGCAGCTGAAGCACTCATCCAGAGTGGGAGAAACACAAAATGAATGATCAAAAGGCCCAAGACAAGCTCAGCTGAGGGCATGCACCCCTGCAGCCATTGCTGGGGCAGAGAATTCTGATGAGGTTGCTGACACTGTCCTGGTTCCTTATCTAACTCGATGTCTCCTGCATTCTCATCTGAAAAATGTCCAGCCATAGCTCAGATCATCCCAGGGCAGCACTGGTGTGTGTTTATTCTCAGGAGAGACATAGATGGACATATTTGTGACCTGACAGAGAAGCTCAATATTCCTGTTGTTTTCCTGTACTCTCAATGGGAACATTAAATATTTACCAGAAATGGATTTCAGGTACTTTGTTTCCTTACACAAGAACTGCATGAGAGCTGCTTTCCAAGTGTTTTGGCAGTGATGTTGGGCAGAAAGGCCACCCCCTCTCACTGAGCACTAGGAGCCTCAACTTCTTCTGTGGCATTCCTAAGTCAGGTACCAAAAATCAGCAGACTGTGCAAAATCTTGTTCTTTTTCTCTATTGCATCAACAAAGAGCACAGGTGTTGTGTTGCATGTCTGTGTGAGCACAGCAACTGTTGTTGTGGGACTCCAGTCAAGGACTTCCTGAATGAAATGCAGAGACCATATTGTTCCATAAAGACCCAGATTTTTTTTATTCAGGAGAAAATAGCCTACATGTACAGACAGTGATGGAGAGAGATAGTGAGCTGACTAATTTAAACTAGACACTTATATTTAGATTTTACAGTCATATTACCAGACTGCCTTCCTATTTCAGGAGAACACTGTGCTCTGAGCAAAGAGAATAGAGCTGTTGGTTTGGAAAGGGCTAAAACAGGTGAGGGGAATGGAATGGGCAAGTAGGATATGGAAGATGGCAGAGGCTGGCTGTACTTCAAGGAAGGCTGAAGAATAGGACGCCTATGGCACCAAGTGGTAGATGTGAAAAAGAAAATAGAATAAGATATTTCCTCAAATGACAATTCTATACAACTAGAAAAGTGAATGCAGTAAGACAAGAAGGAAAAATGGATACTTATGTTATATGAAATTCAAAACAATGATAATAAAAATTTTAGAAAAATCACTCGCCCTACAAATTGTCTTAAAAACTCCAGCAAAGGCAGTGGAGTTGGCTAATCTCCATGGGACTATCGTCCTGAGAAAATGCTGTTGAATCCTGAGTAAGGCCAGATTTCATTGCAAAAGTAAAGGATATTTTCCCAGTCAGGAAAGCTAAATTAAATATATAGTAAATTTATTTTTTGAACTATTCTTTGAACTATTTTTTGAACTATTGAAGTTCAGTAAATAGTTCTGGAGTTGTCATGCCCAAATACAGTACGTGTACACAGATATCTTACAGGATATGATAGTGTGGTATTGCTTGCTATGTGGATATTTCATCAAGTTATTTCTCTCTTTCTTCCACTGCAAAATGAATGTACTTAAAATAATACATATATTACAGAACCTGCCATTTTATAGAACTCACCCTAAATGGGAGGCTCCCAGAAGCAAGAAGAAACAAAGGCAGCTTTTTGATGAGTTAAATAATATATTCTGCATTCATTAGCACTGGAATTAGGATATGGTAAAAGTGAGACTCTATGTGTGGCTGCAGTTTTACTGTATGTGGACAGTGTAAGGCACAGCTGTGCAAGACTTGAAGTTGATTTGACTTTTCATTGATGTCAGTGGCCCCTTGGGAACATCCACCAATCAATAATTAAATAGATTAAAACAAGAGTTCTCTAAAAAGCAAATACTAGAGAAACCTGTTTCAGTGTATTGATAATATAGCAATTTAATCATGGCATGAGAACAAATATATCTACCAACTGTCTGAGTAAATAAATTGTTATGTTCGTATTGTTAATTTAATAGGGCTGAGATCATGCTGAAATCACCTTATCTGTCTGAGAATAAGGTGTAGACTAAACCAGTTGTCTCTCTTAATAGCTGAGAGTGAGATGGACAGTTCCAGAATTGTATTAATTTCAGGTAAGATAGACACCGAAAATGCCTGAGATAAGTGAAAAGAGCTGGCCATTGAAAGTGTCTGTCCCTTTCACTGCTAGATGGTTATCCTAGTCTAGCTATCTAATCAGTAGACAATCAGAATTAAATAATGACCTTCACCACTGGTGTCATTGCTGTTACTCAAAGTTCAAGAGGTGGAGGAGAGATACACATCACCCATGACTGGGAGACCTAAGCCTCTGCTTAAATGGGCAGAGAGAAATTATGATGAAGTTACATGAAATGACAACTTCAGATGTTCAAGAGTCATCAGCACTACTTGTCTTTACTGGCCACCTGGGGAACTGACATTGATAGCCCTGGCTGCCTATTGATCTCAATCTCTCATTGGTCTCTTGAGCTCAGACATCATTGCTGGTTACCAGGATGATTAATGTGGGCAGTATGAAAATGGCCCTTAGATATTCATAAACCAATAGGTTTTGGTTGCCAAATAATCGTTTCTGTGAATGACATCTCTCCTTATCATCACAGTGGTGCTCTGTGCTTGTACAGAGAAATCTGGCTTGGGGAAGGACCTAGAAAGATGTTGTCCTGTACAAGGCTGAGATATCTGTTTCTTTGGTAAATGAGGAATGCACAAAACTCAAGTTGGTAGTCCATAACATTCTGATCAATTTGAATTCTCTCTTAGGGACCTGTGTTGCTATCTTTGAGTGTTGACTGGGTTTTGTGGTAGAGGAGATAATTGTCTGGAGAGTGGTGGTGGTTAGAAATGAGGCTTTTTCAGGCTGTTCATACCCACTTCCTTTGCATGTTGTCCAAGAGGATGTTACACTGTTAGCATTGCAGAACCAAAGAAAGCATGTGAGCAGGCACTCATATCTCCCAGGGCATGTCCATCCTTGACAGAATGATTAATTAATTTCTAGCATTGCCTGCTGTGCTTGGTAATGTTTTGTCTTGCTGTAGCTGCATAAGTTAGAAAGAGGCTAGCTTGTCTGGCAGGATCTGAGCAGAATTCTAACAGTCAGCAAAATCAACATTGCCTGTTTCTGTATTGACAGAGAAATGTAGAAACCAATGCCAGAGCTGCTCTCAGCAAAGACACTAGCAAAGGTGGAAAAGGGGGACAACTGTGAATGTAGTCTAGATGCACACGAAGCCAGTCATACCTTCACAGTGTGCCATAGAAGGGATAGTTTTTCCTTCTTTTCAAGTGATTCAGACTGGAAAAACCAGAAAATAAGATTCTTTGTAATCTTTTATGAGAATTGTCTCCTTACCACTCTCTGGTACTAGCTGCTTATTTTCCCTTTGTAGTTTGATTTGTGAGGGTTTTAAAATGTCAAAACACAGTTTGCCCACTTTTTATATACTCATAAATCCAAATAAATAATAAAACAAAAATTGGGCCATTTATTCAGTCACTTTTTGGTGTATAACCTCATTGTAAAAATACAGGCTTAGCTGCAGGGTAAGCAATCTTTCAGCATTATGTTTCCCATCTGTCAATCTGATCAGAGCTTAAAGGACTCCTATTCTGGTTTTTCCATAGAAACAAAACACTTACTCAACAGTATATATAGCTTAAGCTGCCTAACAGACAATATGCATCTCTACTTCTCTACTGTCATTACGTTGGAAAATTGGCCAGTTGTCAGCTGGATGAACCTTGATAGCAGGCACTTTGAAGGTCACTGAGAGTCTCAATACAGAGGATTTGACAACACAAACATTGACAGATTCTGGAGAAAATATGTGTCAGGATGAATCTCATTCCATCTTTGCGATCATGAAAATCATCCAACATTTACATTTATGTGTACACCAGGGATTGTATATTCTTAACTATGACTTAGACCTTGTCTCTTCTTTACAATATCACTTTTCAATTCTGAAGTAGCACAAAGAACTTAAACTTCCCCACTTTATCTAACCCATTCTTCTTCTTGGACTTCATCACTTTATTCTCAAATCTGGTTCTTTATTTCACCAGTGGTGGATACATTGATGCTATATTCATTCTCTTTTACTATCACGGTTTCCTATAACAAACCTCTAAGAGGAAAACCTTGCTGGCTTCAGTTCCCTGGACACTGTGGAAGCAAAATTAACAGCAACAATCCAGGTTGCAAGGTCCTTAGTTGCCATTATTAGAAATGCATTACAGGTGATCTGTATAAGGTACAGCTCTATGCTGCAGCAGAGTCCACTGAGTTGCTTACTGACCAAAACAAAATCTCATTTCTTAAATCACACCAGCTGAAACAAACCTAAAAGCTGAAAATACACAAGATGCCTACTTTCATTTGCTCCACTGTTTTAGTCTTTTGTTTTGTTTTGTTCAGGAAACAGAAAAACTTCAACTCCTTTTGAAGGTTAAAACTGCATGCAGAAGATGTTTCAGCAGAAATGCCCAGAACAATTATTTGTTCTGGTAGATCTAAGTGGGAAGCCTGGAGAATTAAATGTCCTAGCAATATTCCTAAGAGTAAAGAAATGGTAGAATTTGTTTATTTTATGAGTTTGGTATAAGCAATTCATCTGTTATTTCTGGGTGGTCACGAAGTTTATACTGGAAAGACTATTCTATAAACCCCAAAACAAAGCCAAACCACAAATATTTAAACAGCTAAGAAGATTTTATAATAAGTGCCATTGAAAAGCCTCTTTTATTAAATCTCTCAATGAAGGAGACAGATGAAAAAAATTTGAAAATTCTTTCGGAAAGAATTTCAACAAAGACAATGGGAAACTCTCTACTATCTAATGTAGTGAAAGGGACATTTATAAATGTTTAAAATGTTGATTGTAGTTGTATGAGTTTACAATTTGATGTCAACATAGTTTTCCTAAAATAGTAAGGAGTGCTGGATGTGCACATATGAAATTAGCTGATGTTTTCCTATATTTTTCCAGCAGTGACCTTTTCTAATGATTGAGGGTTTTCCTTTCCATACTTGTCAGTGAAGCCTACCAGGGGACATAGTCCTACTGTCTTTACTTGTTCTGAGGAGCTCCTAGTAGCTCCTAGTACATCTAAGTTGGAAATAGCAGAAATCGGCTTAGAACCAGAAATGTATTTGAATATCTAAGAGCATATTTGCACAGCTCACTGTGGTGTGGTGACAAATCCTTCAGCTGACTTCAGCTGAGCTCGCTCCATACCCCAGCACCGTGATGGCCCAGAGGCACAGTGAGAGCTGGGCCTGACTGTGCATCCTTCATGGGACCTAAGTGATATTGGTGCTGGGTTGTCACAGGGATGTGTTTCACTCACCCAGAGCTTGACTGAAGATCTCTGTATCCCATCCCACAGTAGAGACAGACCCTTGCCCTCCACAGTAGGAAAGCACCTGTGATGACACAGCCATGCAGTGTCCTCAACAGCCTCCAGAATCAGGACCAAGCTTATTCAGACCTAGATATCTAAATGTGAGTATGAAATAATAATAATTACACAAATGTGCACAAAAGTCTCTAGACTTGATTTTCAGAAAATTAGAATGCCTTCAAGCTTTGGGGGAAGCAACTTTCAGGAGAAGCAACAGCTGAGAACACAGTGTGGTCTAAATATGAGTTTGTGTCTAGCATTCTTCCCAAGGAAACTGTACAGAAGACCAGAAGAAATAAAAAAATCCAGAATTTCAGACCTGTTGGATCTGTAAATAAGAAGGCTATCTCATAAGGGACTAGCAGAGACTTCCATAAATATCAGTCTGTGACTCATGTTTACATTTGGGCAGCTAAGTTGAAACGATATAATTTTAAATATCACTGGGGCTGTTGGTTAAAAACATGAAACAAGCTGTGTCCCATGGAATTTATCTCTTCCACAAGGAACCATGGTAAAGTTAGATGTCTGCTAAGAGTTTGTCAGTTAGATTCATACTGTAGCCAGCAATGTCATACCTTCCAGAGGACTCTATACCCCCCATGTCTTAGGCACCTACTTTTACATGGGCTAAGCTCCCGCCTGGAAGTTCTTTTCTGATGATAAGGAAGATTTAAATAATTTGTTTACATTTGAAGCCTACTGTTTACCAGTTGTAGATAAACAAAACAGAAAAATAAAATACTTGGAAAACATGTAAACACAGAAAAAATACCCTTCACACAAGACAGAAAACATGAACCCTATGTGAAGGATATTTGTGGACATGCAGTTCTTAAATACTCTTAAATTTCAGAATGAAACTGAGAAGAAGTAAGTAAGCTACTAAAACAGAAGAACTATTTTTAAAGTATCTATTCAGCAAACAAGAACCTTGCATTTAAGCAATCCTCTCACCTCTCCTTTTATGACCTTGTTCTTGCATCAAGAAAAAGTCAACAGATTTTAACTATGGCTTTGGATTGTGTTCCGGCTTTTGATTTTTTTTTTTGACCCTGAGTAAATAATTGCATAGCAAAGACAATATGAATGTAATCTGCAGCTGGATCTAACAGTATTGTTTCACAGTGGTGTTCTCATGTCAACCAAAAAGGCTCCCTGTGCTTTGGAAGAAAGCAATTGGAAATCTCCAACAACACCAGAGCGGTCAAATTATCCATCAAGATATGCTTTTTTCCCTGACCCATCGAGATACACTATCATAATCTCTGTGACTTGCCCTTCAGCATATGGTGTAGATGACCACTCACTTAGGATGCAGTGACAATAAATATTTGCATGGCATCTTGCTCTTGTCTTGATGCAAAAGTGCCCTGGTTCTGCATGTGCAACACAGTTTAACAAGATACCAAGAAAAAAATGATTTCCCCATAGGCTGTGACACTGGCTACCCCTGCCTTCCATGAACCTAAAGAGCAATCTTTTCAGCAAATTCTGCAGAAGTAAGGTAAAATAAACATGGGTGGCAGTCAAGCTCCTATACCCCCTTTACAAGAACTGTATTTTGCAATGAATCAAAGGCACAGAAGCCATACTGACTAAGATAGAAGAATTTTGTATAAATATATGAATGTTAGGTAGTCAGAGAGGGAAAATCTTGTGTTTAACAACATGATGTAAAGAAAAACATCTGGAGACTTCTGATTCCTGAACAGTACATGGATTCTAGCAAACTGTAAATAACCATGAACAAAGAATATCTCAGTAGCCAATATTTTTCTCTGCTGGTATCAAATGAAATTCATTTGGTATCAGCTGGAGTTTTTATAGTGCTAATGGAAGTTATTTTCAGTTATCACATCAGCCCATAAGTATACAAAGGCAGCAATTTTGCTAGTAATCTGGAGATCAGTTTGTATGTAGGGGGTATACTTTAGACTGTTTCTGCAGTGCAAGCTTTTATCTTAATAAATGTGATGAATCTAAAATAAAAAGGAAATGCTAAAAAAGGAACATTCGACTGGGGTTAAGGTGGGTTTGGAAACATTTCATAGTGTGAATGTCTGAATTCTCTAACATGCTGTCCAGTAAAGCCCTGTGCTCAATGGAGAGCCAGTGTACCTGAGAATTACATATAACTGGTATTTTCCTTACAATAAGTCCTCTGCTATTCCTTTAACATATGACATGAGGTAAAAACTAGTTGAATTCTGCTAGGCTGCACAGCATACATGCAATTACAATTCTTTTTAATAAACTCAGGAATTTTTGTGCATAGCAGGCTGCCAAAGAATTAAGTTATCCAATAAATAAGGAAGAGTTTAACTCTGTTTTTTATAGCTCTCCATATCCTATCGGCAATGCCAGTCTTTAATTGTGGTGTGTTGATTAGTATTTTGATACACTTTGTTAAAAGGTAAAATCGTTCACCAAAATTGCTCTTTTAGAAGAGCTTCATATTTCGAAACTCTGTAACTCATTTTCTCTAATGACAAATTTAACATTAGCTAGTTAAAATTTATCTAGCGTAATGCATACATAGTGCTTAGAAGTCACTTGCCATGGTGTGTTACAGCATGCATAGACAATTTGACTGTGAAAGAGAATAGGGCCAGGCTCTCAACAAGCAATGCAGCTGAATTTTCTTGTATTGCTTCAAAATGTCAGTGACTGTTAATGATAATGGCCCTTAAAGTGAACTGAACTTTTGCTGATACTCATCAGTCATTATAACTGTGTGAGATGCAGATTGCTCTCCTACATAGTGTTCCCTGCACCCAGGTGCTCCAGTTGATGGACTGGGAGGACTATCAGAGTACACAACAGTTACATCCCTGCTTGACCACTAAAATGCCTTCCCACTGAAAATAGAGTGAAGTGTAGAAGTACAAGATATAAACCAAAGTTTAACCTTGTATGGTTGGGTCTCAACTGGAGTTTCATCAGACTTGGAAATATATCCCACTCTCTAGCTGGAGTCCTGTGATGCTTACTGCAGAATCTACCTGAGTGTTACTTACACAGTTGAGTAGTAACTGTATTTTAATTTACCATATGATTATGTGCGATATTTCTTCCTTATGGTGCCTGCTATTAATGCTGATAATGTAACACAGCCTGTATTGACCTTCCATAATTCAGGGAAACCATGATCAGCTAATGAGATAAACAAAATCAAGTGCCTAAATTTAGTGCATATTGCTGTTTTATATTTACCACTTTTTTAACACTTTAGGTAAAGTTCAAGTTATATGAAAGGCACACCCTCTAATTTTGTAAAGGACTAAAAACAAGGGTCAGAGTGATACAACAGTTCAAATGTTTTCTTTATTCAGTGAATAAATGTCACTACTGTTGCAAGCTGAAATGCAGCAAAACAAACAAAAAAATTGGATAATCCTAACTTGTCACACATTTTCAGTCTTTTTGGCTTTGAACCCCCAATAATGACCCTATTTTTATGTAGTCTTCACAATTCAGGGACATAGGTTGAAAACTGCACTAGTTTCATACTTTTCTATTTAGGTAACAAAGCATTGTGATACAGCTGTTTGGTTATACTTCTCTAATGGGAGTTTTCTTTACCTGTGCAAATGGTTAAATCAGGCCACATTCTTTTTTGCTATTCTAGTAAAATAACTGAGTAATGAAAGTTACCTGAACTGACAGACAAAAGCAAACTTATGGCTGTTGTACTTAACCAAGATGACAAGACCATTTTTCCCAGCACTACTGAGATTTGGATCTTCGTTGGCTTTCCCTTTGAGCAATCAGTTCCACTTTAGCAATGAGAGGTCCAAGGCTGTTAAAAATCCAGTGTCACTATGACATCCATACTCACTTTGTATTCATGACTGTGAGGCACTACAGCATTAGGATTCCTCTGCTGAGTACAGGTGCTCTCATTTTCACACTAAAGTTCAAGGGAGTAAAGATCAATGTCTATATTGATATTAAAGCAAAGCCACTGAGGTGACATCCTGATCTACCTTAACTACCAAGTTCCTTGGCAGGATGGTCTGATATATTTTATTCTATTCTACTGTCCTGTCCTATTCTATATAGCAGTCTCACTGCCAAAAAGGGTCCAGCATTTTTTCAGAAGTGTACTAGGCAGCACACTTGACATCTCTCATACTGAGATTACTTTTTCTTGTGTTTTCTCTCTGGGAAAAAGTAACATGTGCAGTGGTATGTTTATGTTTGGTGGGAAACATTTGCAGACTTTCTTCTGCTGTGCACATTACCCTCTATTTGCACTAAAGAGACATCCAAGCTGCAGCAGGTGCTGAGTTTTGTGACAGTCCTTAGTTTTGAGATGAGTTCAGTCTATATAGTCCTGTGTCATCCGGTCCCTTGAGGAAGCTGCTTGTCTGAAATAGGAAAGCTATACACTTATAATAGAAAAGAGCATTATGCTGGCAGAGCAGAATTGTCAGCTATGTAGTCAGCCTGCAGCAGGTTTACAGAGGGGAAGCCTTAAAGAGGAAGTGCAAGAGCTGGAACCTTGTTGATATTTTCTGGAAAGCCAATCAGAAAGCAGAAAAGTGAGTTTTGATGCTTCTAGGATGCTGTCATGCTACAGATTCATGATGAATATTCTGTTCAAGTTGAAGTCTAGGTTGTTTCATTGCTTTTGTCCATATGGAAGTGATAAAGGCATTTATAAGAAAGGCAAAGTCAATAGATTATAGGATGCAGTCTTGTAACCACACAGAACTAACCTGATCGTTTAGGAATGCAAGAGAGCTTAGTGTCAGTAAAAAACCCCAGTGTGGGGACTTGAATTTACCTCTGTGGATGTGAAACCCCCTCTCTGCAAACCTTTCAGAATGTTCTCCTTTGCTTTTCTATCAAATTGATTGTTTAGTTAGTAGTTCTAAGTAAATGATGAATATGAAAAGAGTAAAAATAAACTTCAGGAGACATTGCAAAGAGAGGTGGTCTCTCCTTTTGCTATTCTTCAGGACAGATTGTTTTAGCAAACCTCTTGAGCTCTACTTTCAGCTGGCACCACTATAGCTTGCACTTGAGACTGCCAAATGCAGAGAGATCCCAGCAGATGGGAATAGCATTGAAAGAAGCTGATCAATCACAGGCAGTGCTATAGCTGTTCCCATTATACCTTGTAGCCTACATCCACAACTGTTTCCAGGTTATAACTTACACTGAGTGTGTAGTTGGCCTTTGCCTCATTACTGTTTCTGCTCGCTTAGCCCTGAGAAGCTGGATGTTGGGATGACAGCAGCTTGAATCAATACCAACTTCTTCAAGGATCAGCAGGCAATTGGATGTGACAAAGAAAAAGACAGAGTTCCTCTACAGAATGTTTTGGACTGAGAGAGCATAGGCTGGTTGTGGCTCTTTTCCAGCAGCCAAGAGACTCACGGGTGAAACTTCTGTCTCAGCCTGGGGTGGTTTGAGGAGTGAATATGCTGAGCACTGGCAATGCAAGCAGGATGGTAGCTGTGGTGCTGTGTGTGATGGATCCTCAGTAAGAAAAAGTGACATGAGGAAAACAAGACAGCTGGATGATGCTCACTATCATTTTTTCTTCTACAAAAAGAAAAAAACACCATATCAAATTGTTTCTTCACATGCCACATTTGTGTTAGAATTTACTGTGGTTGAGTCAGGGCTGTTATGTGATCACCACTGAGTAAAAAAGGCAGGTGCTGCACAAAAGTAGGAATGGACAGTCATCTTCAGTTACAACAGTAACAATAACTGTTAGAACTGCATTCCAAATATTGATAGACTGTGTACAATGCCATACCATGCTGAAAACCAGAATTTCAAATGAGTAATTAGCAGCCCCAGGCTACCTTTCAAAAAAGGCTTCATCTACAGACACACTTTTCCATTTTGTGAAACTGTATTTGACACAGAAATGCTAAGAAATGCACAAATGATTCAGAAATGATCGAGACACTGCTTCTTGTCTCCAGTTTTTTTCTTATGATGACTGGCCTGAATTTCTTTTAAATCACCAGGAAAATTGCTGTGATGCCACTGAGTATCCTTTAAATCCTACTTGCCAATTCCACTGAGATTACTTGTAGATATTAAGACTGAGTAGGTATTTGCAGATTTGAGCTGATATTTATCACATGTAGAATTGCAGTAATAGTAGGAGACATAAACAATTTGTGATTGTTCTTTCTTCTAAGTATGAAGAAAAAGACTAATTTTTTATAGATGATGCAAAGCTTGCAGTGCTCAAACAAAAAAAATCCCAAACCTGTAATAAAGATACCAAACATGTTCCAAAACTGTTAAAATAAACAGAGTAAACCAGTAAATCATGAATATTGTAATTAAATCTAGGTCAACACTAAAATTTGAATATTTGCAGTGTTACTATGCTGAAAAAGCAGTGTGAATTATTAGGAAATAACTTTATTTGTCTAAGGAAATAAATCGCTGCCTCTGCCTCCATCCAAATCTGCATTCAAAGCCACAGGACTTAAGTAATAGGAGAGGAAAAAAATATTTTCTTAACAAATGTTTTCTGTGCTTTGGCAGTAACCATCTGTTGTGGCTGAGTATTGATAAAGTGGAGAAGTTACAGCCACCATACCCAGATGCCAGACTTCTGTAAACACTGCCTGATGAAAGCTGGAAAAGGACATGAATTTATCAGGTTTCCAAAACAAAATTTGTTTTTTCTGTTCTGTGTCCCAGTTTAGAAGTTCAAACTCATGGACTGTTACCTTAGTTGTTGTTTTATATTACCTGTGTCAACAGCCTTTCCTATTTTCTAGATTAGCTACATTTTCTTTAATTTGTAGTTTATCTGATATTTGAAGAATGTTTTCATATTAACAGTAGGCAAAGTGTCAAGTTTCACTGATTTTCAGAACTGTCTTCTTCTTTTCACTTCCTTAATAAAGGGACCATTATATTCATAGTGTTGAGAAAATTGCCTTTTATTAAAGCACAAATCATGCCCTTCTCCATTCTAGAAGCTGCTGTTTAAAAAAAATATAAAAATTCAGAATACAGCATGATAAATTAATGATACTCTCATTGGAAACCTCTCAAAATTCTTTTGTGGACCTGCTGTGTTAATAGTCAGGTACAGAACAAGTAAAAGGGAAAAAAAAGCAAAGTTTGGCACAAATGCTGTAAATTTTTTTTTTAATTACTGTCATTTTGATGTTTTCTCTGAGTGAGAGATCTAGAAACCAAAGAAAGTACAAATAGACTGAAATAGTTAGTAATGCTCTGATGCATAGCCATCATTTTTCTGTGAAAACAGGGGTCTGTGTCTCCCCCCAAACACTGCTGTTCAGAACAGTGCCACTAACTCCAGAATTTTTTTGTTGGCTGCAAACATGGTATATTCCCAGGTGGTTATTCTGCACTCTCAGGCACCAAGAAAGCATGTGGTCATTTCAGTGAGATCAATGCAGTCTTCAAGGTGATATTTCATAACAGACACTAACCTATTGATCATGACATCAGTTTTAATCAATTTTTATAAAGGTTTTAGTTCATGTTTAAGGGACTTGTATGGAGGCAGAAAACTTCCAGGAGATTTAGAAAGAGTTATATGATCAGGCAGTAAAAATGTCAAAATATTAATAATGAAAAAAAAATTGAACTTTCCTCCTGTTAATATAGGTTGTATTTTACAGAGGATAGCTGGCTTTAAAGAAATTCAGGCTCAGTCTTCACTATTGTCCTCTGAGACAGGATGAACATGAAGTAGTCACTTCCTGTATTGGATAGTTACTAGAGATGCCTCATGGGTCTGTAAGTTCATCAATTTCACTGAAACCTCTGAAATACAAAGTGTAGCAATCATGTTCTGGAATCCTGAATCTTCACTTTTGTGTTTGGAGGCAGAACACGTTCTGTGACTTATTCATTGCTTTATAAATGTAGTTGCAGAACAGTACAGTTTGGCTGTCTTCAAACAATATCCACAGCCAGGAAAAGGACATCGTTGCTCCACTACCATGAACAGTAAGCTTGAGACAAAGATTCATCTTACTTCAGGACAATTCTAAAACACACCCTTTGCATAAAGAAGAACTGATGCTTAAGGCAATGTCAGTGGGAAAGGTGAAGAGCTGTACAGAAAAGGAGATTTTAAAATCTATATTTTTTGGCCTTTTTTTTACATCACAGAGAGAGGGTCAACTCTTTCTACCTGCTTGGGCAAGCCAGTACCAGCATCTATCTTCACTCACATGTAAGTCAACAATATTTTTATGTCTTGATCTTGCACACTAAAGATAAACACTTATAACTTCCTGAAGGCCTAGCATTGCCATGCCTTCTTCTGGGAATAATTCCAAAGTAAGCATGTTATTTTTGCATATAAAACATCCACTTCTTTGTTACAGTTCTCATAAATCAAGAGTGTTTCATCTTGAAATGTGAGAGCCTTTTGAAATTGAATCCTACCTTACTGAAAGAAACAGAAAACTTTTTCAGTGGGTCCAAAATATTATTCCTACTTCAGCCTGTAATAGAATAGCATCTATACAAAGATTTGGTTATCATTGTATGTCTATGAAGTGCAAACCTTTAATTGTTCATGAAGTTACATGAGAGAGAAAATTCTTAAAAGTGAATTATGGCTTTTGCTTTATTACAAGTTATTTTATCTGAGGCAAAAATTTCCACTAAATGTTTTTCTTCTAAAGTAATAACTTAGATGAATTGATCCCCCAGTGTCATCTGATGATTCACAGGGAAAGTTCTCTTTTATGGCCAATTGACACCACATGGCAAGAGCAGACCTGAGGGCAGACTGAGCAGTTTATTTTTTTACAGCTGAACTCGGCCAGCACACCAGCTGTGTAATTCCACCAGACATTGCTGCTTTCGAAGCAAATGTGAGCATTATTTCTCTCAAGAAACTCAATGCAGCACTATCAGGCTTATGGACCTTGGCCCCTGAAACAAGCTTTTATGAAGCTTCAGTACTCCCATCATACCTTTAATAAAGAGGTTATCTAATAAACAGGGGACCCTCTGCACCAGCCTTTGCACTGTAGAAACAACCATTTCACAGCATTCTTTCACTTTCTGTGATTGCATTCTAAAGAAAATATGACCAACATTGAAATTTTCAGGCAAAAGCATTACATAAAATAAGTAATCTGTTAATCTAGAAAACTATCCTCAACTAAGAGTTGCTGTTTCTTTTTGATTGCAGAGCTGGCCATCTAGCCTAGATCTTTCTCTTCCCAAGACACAGATGCTTCATCAGCCATTTTTTAATAACTTGCTCAGAATGGTGACCAGTCATCTTGGACTTCACTAATGCTCTCCAGGCAAAACTCCATACATCCCTCCTTCCCCATCCTCTCGCAGCTTGTCAGTCTACCCACTCATTAGGGTTTGCTTGCAGCTCTGGGACTGTTTCTCCCTACCAGGCTTCAGAGCTTCTGAGCTTTCTGTAATGTAGTAAATATACTATGGATTTAGGACCTAATTTGAGAAAGAACATTCACATGATTAAAATTACCATGTTCTGAATTTCCTATAGCATCAACTCCCCCCTGAATCGTTTTCCATGTATGTCTGGAGTTACAGACTCCCTCTCCAAGAGTATACAGGTATACCTATACAGGTTCCCTTCCTGCACACAGTTCTGTGCAGCTATCTATCCTGTCTCTGACTGTGGCTAAATCTGTATTTCCATGTGGAGTATAAGAACATAATGCTTCTCCTGAATATTCTATGTACCTCTGACTTTTAGCAGCTCAGGGAAGAATTTGAGTGAGTTATAGTTACTAAGAATTTAGTAACTGTCAGTGGATTTCTCTTCCATGAGCATAAAGAGTGTCC